>NC_087182.1:12954880-12992380 GCF_035594125.1 Scylla paramamosain
CATTACTATATCTCGGACAAGTTTCACGTAATCTTCAGGAAGAGTTATTTAAATTCCAAAAATTCTATCCTTAAATCAACTTCTTCATATAATTTAAACAAACTCATTCAAAATTAGTGCCTTTTTTTCAAATTCAAAGATCAAATCCCGACAGTCCTACGCTCGTCGATCATATATTGTTCTACCTGCCCGCGCTGCCAGGTCGGGTACGTGGGAAGCACCTTTCGTTCTTTCCACACAAGTATCACCGAACATTAGGCTGTTCGAGTCAGACCGGTCGCTCACTTCGCCATCCTTCCTCACTCATCCGTAAGGGACCACAGTATTTCTTGTAAGGTTGAACTTAGTGCAGAACATTTTAAGATCATAGATTCGTGTAATAACATAGATTTACGAACATTAGAATCTATACATATTGGAAACAAAAAAACATTGTTAAATAACATGCAGTCCGCCACCCCACTAAACATTATATAACTTTCATGTTTTTTTTTTATACTTTTTTTTATGTATTTTACATTTTATATATTTTCTACTTTTTAGTTTTATAATTCCTATGTTTTTATTTTGGTTTTATATTATGACTAAATATTATTACTTTTGTGTTTTTGTTTTACAAGCCACTGAAGAAGACTTAAGACAGTCGAAACATTTGGTACCATGAAAAGATGTTCGTGACCTCCCTCGTTGTGTGTGTTCTTCCACCTTCTCCTCCTCCTCATAATAATAATAATAATAATAATAATAATAATAATAATAATATAATAATAATAATAATAATAATAATAAATAATTATTATTATTATTATTATTATTATAATTATCATTTTAGTAACAACAACAACAACAACAACATTAACAACAACAACAACAACAACAACAACAACAACAACAATAATAATAATAATAATAATAATAATAATAATAATAATAATAATAATAATAATAATAATAATAATAATAATAATAATAATAATAATAATAATAATAATAATAATAATAATAATAATAATAATAATAATAATAATAATAATAATAATAATAATAATAATAATAATAATAATAATAATAATAATAATAATAATTAGTATTAGTAGTAGTAGTAGTAGTAGTAGTAGTAGTAGTAGTAGTAGAAGTAGTAGTAGTAGAAGTAGAAGTAGTAGTAGTAGCAGCAGCAGCAGCAGCAGCAGCAGCAGCAGCAGCAGCAGCAGTAGTAGTAGTAGTAGCCGCCCTACATCAACAGCACCAGCAACGCCAGTAGTAGTAGCAGCAGCAGCAGCAGCAGCAATAGTAGTAGTAGTAGTAAGTAGTAGTAGTAGTAGTAGTAGTAGTAGTAGTAGCAGTAGTAGTAGTAGTAGTGGCGGCGGCAACAGTAAGTATTAGAAGCAACAGCAACAGCTCCCAGAAGGCATAACAACCAGTAACCTCAACAAAAATAAACATGTATTCCTACTTAAGTCAGAGCCTTTCCATATGATATACGTATAATATATCTTTTCAGGCTGGCGTAGAAAAAAATGTGAAAATGGGTAAAGAGAGAAAAACATTACGAGTACAGTAATATTTTTTAGTCCGGTTCAAAACAACTTTTTTCTAGGTAGAGGTTACGTGCGTCCCGTTCACAAATGGAGAGACATGGGAGGTGAGAATAACTGAGGGGAGAGGAAAGGGATGAGATGGGGAGGTGAAGAGTATAGAGTGATAGTAGGACAGGGAGCGGCAGCTTGAGGGGATGAAAGCCGAGAGGGAACATTATGATGACTAAGAAATTCGAGCTGACGGTACCTGATCTCTTTACTGGACTGTGTTAGTCCTTAATGCTACTTGTACTTACAACAACAGCAAGAACAAAAACAACAACCATTACTACTACCCTTACCACAACTACTTCTGTTACTACTATACTACAACAAGAGCAACAACAACAACAACAACAACTACAACTAATGCTACGACTACTGCTACTACTACTGCTGCTGCTGCTGCTTCTACTACTACTACTTACTACTGTTGCTGTTGCTGCCACTACTACTAATCCTCTTACTGCTGTTGCTACTACTACTACTACTACTGTTGTTGCTATTACTATTGCTACTACTAATCCTCTTACTACTATTACTACTACTACTACCGCTGTTGCTGCTACTACTATTCCTACTAATAATCCTCTTACTACTACTACTCCTGCTACTGCTGCCGCTATTTCTGCAACTTCCTCCTCCTCCTCTTTCTTCTTTTTTCCCTCTCCCTTTCTCCATATAACAATCTCCCGTAACTCGTGCCTGGTATAATAAAATAGTCCTCATTTGTTTATCTTCATCTCTGTGACAGGTGCCGGTGTTCATGTTTTTAGCGTAAATTTATTTTTAATCTTCTTAATGCATCATACGTTAGGCTTTTGTTGTACGTCAGATGTATTGTTTTTAATAGTTGGATATACAAATTCTTCAAGTTTTTCACCTTTTTTTTTCATTTGTATTAATAATTTTGCGTATCATACTTCCTTCATAAATTTGATTCGTACTGTTTTTATTCTATCTGTTCGTTGGCTCTCTCTCTCTCTCTCTCTCTCTCTCTCTCTCTCTCTCTCTCTCTCTCTCTCTCTCTCTCTCTCTCTCTCTCTCTCTCTCTCTATCCCTCTCTGTGGGGTTGACAAATGGGTGCCAGTAACGCTGCGGTAATGGTTGAGGAATCAGTAGGGGGTGAAGCTCCCTCCCCACGCCACCCTTTCTTCTTTTCTCTTCTTCCCTTCTACCACTATCCTTTCCATCCCCTTTTGTCTCAACCCAATGCCGAACACCAACAACATTTCCTCTCTCTCTCTCTCTCTCTCTCTCTCTCTCTCTCTCTCTGTGTGTGTGTGTGTGTGTGTGTGTGTGTGTGTGTGTTTTCTTTATTTTTTTCTATTGCCATGTTTACAACTCTCCCTCTCTCTGCTTTCTTTATCTTTCTGCTTTATTTTTTTCTGCTGTCATGTTTCCTTCTCTCTCTCTCTCTCTCTCTCTCTCTCTCTCTCTCTCTCTCTCTCTCTCTCTCTCTCTCTCTTTGTGTGTGTGTGTGTGTGTGTGTGTGTGTGTGTGTGTGTGTTTTCTTTATTTTTTTCTATTGCCATGTTTACAACTCTCCCTCTCTCTGCTCTCTCTCTCTCTCTCTCTCTCTCTCTCTCTCTCTCTCTCTCTCTCTCTCTCTCTCTCTCTCTCTCTCTCTCTCTCTCTCTCTCTCTCTCTCTCTCTCTCTCTCTCTCTCTCTCTCTCTCTCTCTCAATTCCCAAATGCCTCCGTAGATTTATTTCTCCTGTCTCTTTGTGGCGAGTCATTGCTATTGTTTATTATTTTTTCTGTCTCTCCTTTTCAGTCTCTTTGTCGTCCTCGCCTCGTCTGATGTTCATAAAAGAATGTTTCTCTATAATATCCCTTCCATCATCTCGAGTTACATGTATAATAAAGATCTCTTCTAGTAGTCTATCAGTTTACTTTAGCCACTCCTGCAATCGAGTTCAGCTTCGTTTTCCCTAATACTTGGTTATCTCTGCCTACACAGCATCTCTCCCCCTCTCTTCCTTTCGTTTGTTCTCTTTCCTCGTCTCATCCTTATTAGTTAAGTAGCTGTGCGTTACTTTAAACATAATTAGTAATTGGAGATGAGTTTGGATGATGTAAAAAAAAAAGGCTTTATTTAGTTCAAGTACAACGATTGTTTTCCTTTTCCTTTGTGCTTACTCTCTCTAAGCACTCTTAATTTCTTGTACTTGAAGGTTAGACTAAAGCTTAAAAGGAACTGTTGAACTCAAAGAGGACTCGTGTGCGGCTTGTGTTGTCCCTCCGGATGTCTACCCCCCTCTACTCTGCTCTCCTTTGCTCTGCTCCACCTCTTCCTTCACCTTTATTCCTGTCATCTTTGCGTCATTCCCCTATTCCTCCTCCCTCCTTCCCTTTAATCCCTTTTCTTTGTTTCTTCCTCTTTTCTAGCTATCTTTTCATTTTGTGTTTTGTCTTTTTCCCTATTGTTTCGATTTCTTTTTTTCTAACTCCATCTCTTCTCATTCTGGTTTTTGTTAAAATGAACTTTATCTCAGATTGAGTTACATGAATATTTTGTAACGCTCTTTGTTTTCTTATTGTTTAGGTTTTTCATCTTCTCCAGTTCATATTTCTTTTTCTTCCATGTCGCCTCAGGGGGAAGATTTTTTTCCCTTTTATATGAAACAAAAGATATTTTACAAGCACGCTCTCTCTCTCTCTCTCTCTCTCTCTCTCTCTCTCTCTCTCTCTCTCTCTCTCTCTCTAAAGCGCACGCACACACACACACACACACACACACACACACACACACACACACACACAAGAACCTGGTGCGTGCGTGTGCATACGTTTGTCAAAAATTAAAACCGAGCTTGATTCCCACTTCGCTTTTAATCATTTCTCTTTTTCGCAATAAATTTTATATTTTTCGTTGGTGAATTAAGATATTACACAGGCAGCGAGTTTTTATTATCCTCACTCTCACTCTCATTATTCATCATCCCCTCATGGACATGTATGTAGATAATATATTTTTTGCTAGTCGAGTTTCTTGATGCGTGTAGGAATAAGTTTACGTGACAGATTCTTATGAACAGCGATGTGAATTTTCAGGCTCAAAGGTAATACTGAGTTTTCTTGCAGTGATTATATATTCTCCACAGTGAAAGTTATGCAGTGAAGCCTATACTATACCTGCAGTGCTTATTGAAACAGGTGGATGATAAATAACAGGTCAGATGAGGAGGCTTAATCCACTCCCTCATATATGCTGAAAATGGAGGTGTCAGTGATAATAAGGATAATGATGATGATGATGATGGTGATGATGGGGCACTTTAAAATCACTTCATAATGTGGGAGATAAGGCACACTAATCAGGCTGTCACGCTGGCATAACGATACAGGAACCACAAGTCGTCTCTTCACTGCACCTTCCAGTCTAACGTCACAAGATATTGCCGCGCTTATCACTGTATTAAAGGTTGAAAGCGCCACTGCATGATACACCCACAGGTCCTTCTCACTTCACACCTCAACACTCCACTTCACTGACCCACCATCCCCCAGCTCTATTAACCCACGCAAGCAGACAGCCACACAGATCAGACAAGCAACCACCAACCCACTTCTATCAGTCCTCCTAACCCACCAAGCCCACTCACACGAAGCCCAGCCGCCTCGCATCACCTCGTCCTATCAGCCGGGACTGCCTGCCTGACTGATTGGACGGGACTGGCTGCTGACGGTGAGTGAGGCGTCGTCGCTCTGCCGTCCCGGGGGAGGCCAGGCACAGGGGCTCCCGGGGGTAATCAGAGAGCCTCCTGGAAGCCCTTCAACTCCCACCTTTCTCCTTCTGCTCCTCTTCCTCTTCCCGCGGGTGTTCTCGAAGTGGGTATAGGCGCTGCGGTGACGGATGGTACCCGTGAGGTCCTTGCTTCCCCTTCCTTCTCCACCATACCCTCCTTATCTTCTTTTCCTTCCTACTCATGCTCTCCCTATACTTTTCTTCTATTTATTTGTTACTCTCCACACATGTCCTATCTACTTATCATCCTCTTCCACCTCCTTATGCTTTCATACCTTCCTCCTCTCCTTTTTCTTCCTCCTCTTCTTTATATGTCCTCCCCATACCTTTCTTTCCCTTCACTCAATATTCTTCTCTACAAAGGTCCTCCTTATCTATTCTCTTCCTCCTCGTCTTCCTCCGCTTCCTCCTTGTGCACTCTTCTCCTCCTTGCGTACTATTCTCCGCCTCCTTGCGTATTTCCCTCCTCCTCCTCCTCTTTTCTCTTCTTCCTCCTCCTCCTCCCCACCTATCCCGCTCTTTCCTCCTCTATCTTACCTACCCTTCTTCCCTTTCTCGTTCTCACCTAGCAGCCATCTCCACTACCACTACCACCTGTTCCTCTCCTCCTCCTCTCTCCTCCTCCTCCTCCTCCTCCTCCTTCACGTTGCTGTGCTCCCAAATCCCTTCATTCCCCCTTCCCTCACTGCTGCAGCGCCACATCTTTCCCTTTCTCACCCCAGCGGTGCGAGGTATCCAGACTGAGAAAAGTTTCAAGTCTTAAGGTTCTTTCTTGCTACGTGATGTACACAAAGGCGGACATTGCTTAGCGTGCTCGCGAGACACAACCGCGTGAGGTACGAATTGCAATACCCGTTTGGCTCCCTGATTTAGATCTTCATTCCCGCCGATGTAGCTGGTTTAGCATCAACAATTAGGTACGATGTGTAGCGCAGTTTGGGCGTGAGAGGTGCTGTGCATAAGTTGCTTGTTGGTTAAATGTACATGTTTGCACGAGGGAGACGCGCACCCTCCTCACCTGGCAGAGAGCGTCGGGGGGATGGGAAGGGAGAGGAGGGGGACAGAACAGCCCTTCACCCTGAGTAAAACACCGCCAACCACACGACACACACTCTCCGCCGCCGTGTTTACTCTCCCCACACTCGCCTCCTGCCGCCAATGCCTCCCTCGTTACCATCGAGACTGCCATCAACAATGCTGCCACCACCGCCCTCACGGTGCCTCCCCGCGGGCCATCAGCACCCCACTGCCATCAAGCCTTTAATTAGACTGACGAATCTGCCAGCGCTAATGCTACTGCTGCTAATACTACTGATACTACTGCTGCTCTTGGCTGTTGTTACTGCTCCTGCTGCTGCTGCTGCTGCTGCTAATACTAATTCTGCTACTGCTACTTCTTCTTCTTCTTCTTCTCCTCCTCCTCCTCCTCCTCCTCCTCCTCCTCCTCTCCTCCTCCTCCTCCTCCTCCTCCTACTACTACTACTATTACTACTACTACTACTACTACTACTACTACGTACTACTACTACTACTACTACTACTACTACTACTACTACCTACGTACTACTACTACTACTACTACTACTACTACTACTGCTGCTGCTGCTGCTGCGTGGTTCTAATGGTGCTGTTATTATCATTGCTGCTGCTGTTAGGACAAGAACAAGAAAAAAAACAGGACCAAAAACAAGAAGCACAAAGAACAAAGAAGAAAACAAGAACAAGAGAAACAAGATAAAAAAACAACTACTACTACTCCTCCTCTCCTCCTCCTCTTCTCCTCCTCCCCCTACTACTACTATTACTAGTACTTACTACTATGACTACCACCACCATTTCCACTACCACCGCCACCACCACCACCATCATAAACCATTCATATACCACCACAACAACAACTAACACAAAGACAATATTACTCACAGAAAACTACCAAGGAAGGAAACATGAATCAGTGTAAGTCTAACTCTTCCCTACAACACCGACGATTCATTTCACAAGAGCCACAGACGGGAGCCTTCATATTGAACGGCACCTCCTGAGCGGCGCCCATGAACGAGGCTCACCTGGCGAACGTAAAGCACACGGACAAAAGCAGCAGCCTCGGTTTTTTAGTTACCATGATCGAGCGCTTGAATTGTTGTGAGTACGAACGCATTGTGTCTTCGGAGTCTCATGAGGCGCTGCAGTAAATTAGACAGAACCTGATGTAGAAAGGACAGGACAGAACGCGGCGCCGCTCCTCGGGGACTGGCGCCGCGGGATTAACAAAAGTCTGGAACGTGGGTCAGAGTGGATGAATGAACTGGTGATCGCCTGGTTGTCGTTGTTGTCATCGTACTCCTCGTCTCTCTCTCTCTCTCTCTCTCTGGTATCATTTTCTCTGACTAGACCAATGAAAGACGTGGTACAGCAGAATGAAAAACACACGAATGAAAGCAAATATAAAGTGAGATCGTTAAGAAGTAATGGGGGAAAATCACTTCCCTTTGTGAAATCAAACGTCGAAATTTACGAAATCACTTTGGCTGAATGAGGGAAATCATTTTAGCAACGCCCAGAACGAGAAGACTCAACGATAACGATGTAAAATGAAGAGACTACGTTAAGAATATGGAATGGAATGAAAAGATGTGAGAACCGCCGGAAGGAGAGAGAGAGAGAGAGAGAGAGAGAGAGAGAGAGAGAGAGAGAGAGAGAGAGAGAGAGAGAGAGAGAGAGAGAGAGAGAGAGAGAGAGAGAGAGAGAGAGAGAGAGAGAGAGAGAGAGAGCACAGCAGAATGAAGAACAAGGTGTTGGAAGAAGCAGAATGATCCATTTTATAACAGCAATTTAGAAGACAGTCTCAAGGGCCTGACTTTATGGGGTGTCTGGCTGGACCCCCTTGCCTCCTTCCCTCTCTCCTTCGTCATCCTCTCCTCCTTCCCTCCCTCCCTTCTCTGACAAGTTATTTCCCTTCCTTCTACCTCCTCCCTTCCTTTTCTAAATCCACTTTATTTAGTTTCCCTTCTGTTCACTCTCCTCATTGCCCTATCCTTCCTTTCTGTCTCTTCCTATATATTTTTTTTCCTTTTATTCTTCCTCGTTTCTTTCTTTTTTAATTAATATTTTCTCATTTCTACCATGTGCTTATTCTCTCTTTTCCTTTTTCTTTTCCTCCTCCTTCACTCCCCTTTCTTTCCTCTCTCCTTCCCTTCTTTTCTTACTCCCCTTAAATACATCCTTTTCCTTTTCCTTTCCTCTCCTTTCCTCTTTCCTTTTATTTTTACTCACTTTCTTGATTGATTCATTCCTTTCGTTCCTTCTTTTTCCTTCCCTTCCTCTGTCCTCCATTCCTTCCTTCCTCTCTCTATCCTTTTTCGTTTTCTTACGCGACAGAATCATGTTACTAATAATTTCTATATTTCATTACGTTCATATTCTTACGTTCATATTCTTGATTTCACTGTGGTTATCTATTTTTTTTAAAGTTTTGAAAAGATCTTAATGTTTACTATATTTTTTCTATCTCTACAAATAACTGCCATGATGGTATTCCCACCCACTCATCGACACACACACACACACACACACACACACACACACACACACACACACACACACACACGCACACACGCCACACAAAATTAAATATACATATATGAATATAAACAAAAAATGAATAGTCATATGTATACGTAAAAATGTTCTTCCTACTCCTACATCTCTCTCTCTCTCTCTCTCTCTCTCTCTCTCTCTCTCTCTCTCTCTCTCTCTCTCTCTCTCTCTCTCTCTCTCTCTCTCTCCGCGTACCTGCAGCATCCCTGACGCTACTCGCCTCCCAGGGGCGCCACACTCCTGAGGCTGCAGAAGAGAAGCAATTATCGGAAAACCATTCCATCTCTTGATAAGTATTAAAAAATCTTTAGAATACTGAAAATCAAGAATAGTAAAAGGAATATTTGTATATAAGTGAAAGCCTCAAACAGCTTCTTAGGATTTCCTTGTTATTTTCTTTTTTGTTCCTTTTCTTTATTTTCTCGTTGGTAATGTTACATTTTTTTTGCCTCGTATATTTTAGATTTTTTTTTTATTAATGCAGCATAATGTCTCATCTCTAGCGTCTTTGTATCCTGAACTCTCATGATTTTTTGTTCTTTTTATTGCAATAACCTCAAAGGTATATATGTTTTTTTTTTTTTTTATTTAATTCGAGGTTTCATTTTTTACTGAACGTTTTCTTTGACCTCTGGAAAAATACAGCCCCTTTCTGTATCTCGAACACAACGGTCACAATTAAAAAGAGGAGGCATGTTAGTAGTTACACTAATTGAAGCCATCCGTGTGTCAATTCCATAGAGAAAGAATGCATTCCCGATATTTTATTGTACTGACTCAAATTGCGTGATCAAACTGGAATGAAAAAAAAGTTCAAACATAAAAGAAAAATATGAACATCGAAACTTATCTGCCTAGAAAAAAAAAAAAAACAGCATCACCCAATATAATCATACGATGATAATGGAGAAAAAGAAAGCGAATACGAAGAGGAGAATGATGATGATGATGATGATGATGATGATGATGATGATGATGATGATGATGGTGATGATGATTATGATGGTGAAAAAGAAAAAGATTATGATATTGATGACCAAACAACATCAACAACAACACAAACAACTAGACCGATTGATTGTTTACTGCCTGCTTGCAAAAAGAAGAAAAAAAAAATGTAACAGGAAATAGGCATACCCTACCGTTATAAATGTATAATTTTGTCATTTAAATCCATTGACCTGAAATTACTCATTGATTTTTTTTTATATAATGAGTATATATATATGAAGAAGAAAAAAAAAAGAAAAAGAAAAAAAAGAAAAGAAGGAAAAAAGAAAAAAAGAAGAAAAAAAAAAGAAAAAAGAAGAATCACTAAAACAAACTCACCTTCGACACAGCAAGGGCAGACTGAGCCAAAAAAAGAAAGAAACACCCGGAAACGTAAATGTCGGTGTGGAAAAGGGAGAAGAGGGAAAATAATAAGCATCGAGGCATGAAAAAATAATAAAGTAATCTCTGTCAGTGGTAAATCTGTGGCAAGGGAAGAAAGTTGTCTTGGGAACTAGTTTGTCCCTCAACGTGCGGGGAATATTGAGGGAGGGACAAGAGAGAGAGAGAGAGAGAGAGAGAGAGAGAGAGAGAGAGAGAGAGAGAGAGAGAGAGAGAGAGAGAGAGAGAGAGAGAGAGAGAGAGAGAAAGGAAGGGTACTAGTGAGGGAAGGAGGAAGAAGAATGAAGGCAGTTATAAAAAGGAAGGTACCGAAGAGGAAAGGAAGATGAAGGGCGAAGGGAGAAGAAAAGCAATTGAAGAAGAAAGGGAGGAAAAAAAAAGGAGAATGAAAGTTATTTGAGAAGGGAAAAAGAAAAAAACGATGAAAAAAAAACGAAGGGGAATAAGTGAAGGATAGGAAAGAGAAGAGAAAATGAAGGACGAAGGGTGAAGAAAAGCAACTGAAGAAGAGAAGGAAGAAAAAATAAAGAAGAATGGAAGAAAGCTATTTGAGAAAGGAAGAAGAAAATGATGAAAAAACGAAGGAAATGAGACAATGAAAGGTATTGGAGAGGAAAGAAGGAAGAAAAACGAAGGGAAGAGCAAAGGCAAGAACGATAAAGACTATAAAATAAGGGAAAAGGAAGGAACTGAGAAAGTTACTGAAGAAGAAGAGAAGAGGAAAATGAATGCTAAAAGAAAGCAATGAGATTAAGAAAAGCATTGCAGAGGAAGGAAGAAGGAAAAAAAAAACGAAAGGAAAAAACAGACAAGAATGGGAGAAAGTTGTTGGAGAAGAAGGGAAGAAAAATAAAGGCTAAAGACAGGCAATGGGAGAAGGAAAGGTACCAGAGAGAAAGGGAGGATAATGAAACGAGTTAAAAAGAGAGAAAAAAAAGAAAGGATAAAGGCAAGGAAAAACAAACAAACAAAGGAGAAAGAACGGGAAAAAAAGGGAGAGAGAAGAAAGATTACAGGAATGAAGGGAACAAGGAGTAAGACTACACAGTGAAAATAGGAGGAAAAAAGGGGAGAGAAGGGATAATACTGGAAGAAAAGAATGAAGAAAGATGATTTCTAAGATAGGTGAGGTAGAGGAAGGGAAGAAGAGCCAAGTGAGTGAATGATAAAAAAAAAAAAGAGAGTAAGTGGAGGAAAACATTTAAGGGGAGGATGAAAAAGGTAGAAAAAAAGGGGAGAAAATAAATATGCCAACAGAAATTAAAGAACGTATGACACTGTAACGGCACTAGTAATGACCGATTGGAAACAGGTCAGCACTAGTAATGACCGATTGGAAACAGGTCAGCACTAGTAATGACCGATTGGAAACAGAGTAAGAAAAATTCATAGGTAAGGAAGAAAAAAAAAAATACACCACGAAAAGGATAAATGGAAGAAAATGGGGGATGATGGTTATAAATTATAATTTATATATATTATAATTATATATATATATATATATATATATATATATATATATATATATATATATATATATATATATATATATATATATATATATATATATATATATATATATATATTATAATTTATATATAAAAAAAGTTATAAATTATAAAAAAAAGAAGTCGAAATTTATAAGATAGAGATAAAATGATAATGATGATAAAATAATAACGAAAGTAATAATAACAACAACAACAACAATAATAATAATAATAATAATAATAATAATAATAAAAATAATAATAATAATAATAATAATAATAATAATAATAATATTAATAATAATAATAATAACAGATGAAGTTAACTATTAATAAGAAATAAAGGAGAAAAAAAGACATATCACACAAAATATGAAAATGAAAACAAAACATGGACCTGACAAACTGACACACACACACACACACACACACACACACACACACACACATGCACACCTATCACTTACACAGCTTCAAAAGGCACACGAACATTCCTCCTGCAGCGCCTCCGTCAATCCATCCCCTTCAGGAACCGCTTTGGGCGTACAGATGAGGCTTGGTAGGGGGAAGTGAAGCGGTTTTGTGGCTCTCCTTCGGTTAATTCCATTACGCCTGAAACACCAATTAATTTGATGACTCGTACGCGGCCGAGTGTGTGAGTGTAATGATCCCCTTAATGGTTAAATCGAGTAAAGAGTGAAATACGGAGCCAGGACGCGGGTGGTGGGGGCGCGGCGTTGGTAAATGGTGGGCCACAGACGGCGTGTGTCGCTCCCGCTGGTCTCACGGGCAATCCCATTAATCTCCTCGTGTTGACTCTGAATCCTCACCAAAATGGGTGTGTTTGGAGGCTCCTGGGAGAGAGGTGACGGCGTCTGGAGAACTGAAGAACACGCCAAAGATTCTCTAAGGAATTGAAGTAAATGGATTAAAAGCTGCCAGTACCTAAGCTTGCGATACCTGTGATATGTGGCAGTGATAATCTGTTTAAACTATAAGAAAAAGAAAGATTGAATTTACTGTGACGTACGTAGAGGAGAGTAAAAACATGCCGAAGAACTGAAGAGTTTTGTAAAAAAAAAAAAATACAATCATGAAATCTTATGTATACGCACGATAGAGAGATGAAAAAATGTCAAACTTATTTTGAACGATGAACGTATATAAAAAAAATATTAAGCAAATAAAGGGAAAGACAAATAACACTTTTTTTTTTTAAGATGGAGGATGACAGAAAACAAGCTCTATTAAATTAATTGCGTAAAAGCTAATTGAAACTTACTGTAAATGAAAAGTGTCTGAGAAATAAAAAAAAAAAAAAAAAAAAGAAAAAAAAACAAGTAATGTCCTTACTTTAAGTGTGGGAAAACTAAATGTATTAAACCTATTAGGAAGAAAAAACTAACCCGCGTCTTGTAAAAGAAGAACGTGCAAGTAATATTAACAAATGTATGACAAAGTAACTAATGAAAATAAAAATCTGTCGCGTAAATAAACGAAAAAAAAAATCTAAGAAAAATAAAAGAAAATGAAAATAATTTTGAGATAGAGAATTTAAACAAATATAAGTAACACAACTTAGAAATGAATGAAAACAACCAATATTAAAAAAAAAAAAATGCAAAAAAAAATGTAAAGAACTCAGAAAGAAACAAGAGCAAGACACACGTGGTTTCAGAGACGAATAACCATTTCACTCAGCCACGTGAAGGTCGGGCGTCCCTGGCCTCTCAAAACACCGCCTCTGTTTGTCTTGGCGACGCCCATGCCCGCCTCTGTTTATGTTCGATCAATTAGGGAAGGAGTTTGGCGGAAATTTGCGGCTCTAAGACGGGAAAGTGTGGGAAGAGTGAAGTGTATCTTGATGCTCCACCACCCTCACATCTTCCCTATCGCCTCCTCTTCTTCAGCCAGCCTCTTTCTCCTCTTCCTCATCTCCTAGTCATCCTTCTCTTTCTTCTTCTTTTTTTCTTTTTCTTCTTCTCTTCCTTCCTCTTCTTGTTTTCTTGTTTTTCTTCTTTTTTTCTTCCTTTTTCTTTGACTTTTTTCTTCCTTTGTTTCTCTCCTTCTCCCTATTCTTCTCAGTTTCTTTCTTCTTACTCTTCCTTCCTCTTATTTCTTTGCTACACTCTCCTCCTCCTCCTCCTCCACCATATTCTCCTCTTCCAAATCTTCTCCTGATTTACTTTTTCTCCTTGTTTTCTTTCTTCTAATCCTCATTCTTTTTCTCCCAGTTTCTTCTTCTTCTTCCTTTCTTAATTCTATATCCTCCTTCTCCTCCTCCTCCTCCTCCTCCTCCTCCTCCTCCTCGCCCCCCTCCTCCTCCTTTTCATTCTCCTCCTTCTCCTTCTCCTCCTTCTCCTCCTCCTCCTCCTCCTCCTCCCCCCCCCTCTCCTCCTTTTCATTCTCCTTCTTCTCCTTCTCCTCCTCCTCCTTCTCCTCCTCCTCCTCCTCCTCCTCCAAAAACTACTTCCACCTCTAGGTTTTTTTCTTCCATTGCTCTTGTGTTTTCTTCCCTTCGTTCATTTCCTTTCCCTTGATTCCTGTTTTTGTTTTTTTTCTCTCACTTCCGTTTTCGTTTTCAAAGAGAAAACAGAGAGAATGTTAGAAAAGCGAAGATATTTACGTTTATTTTGTGTACTATTTTCTGTGTCAGTTTGCGCGTCATCGTTAACGAGAAAGAAAATAAAGAAAGAGTAGACGAGGAAAAAGTAAAAATATTGCATAAAAACGAAAATTTTCCTCACACACACACACACACACACACACACACACACACACACACATTCCATATCCCTATCAAGACACTTCTCTTTATATCTATGTTCCCTTCCTTCCTTCCTTCCTTCCTTCTTTCCTTCCTTTCTTCCCTCTTCCATCTCCTCTGCTTGCAACACCACTTCACAATAAATCTCTCTTCCCATCTCCCCTCTCACCTTAATCTATGTTCTCTCTCTCTCTCTCTCTCTCTCTCTCCTCTCTCTCTCTCTCTCTCTCTCTCTCTCTCTCTCTCTCTCTTCTCTCTCTCTCTCTCTCTCTCTCTAACGACGTGGTCAGGCCGACAGTTTTTACGGACGATCAAACGTGTAAGTCAACAACCCTGATGACCTGCAGTGATTAAATTACTTCAGAACACTTTTTCTACATCCTTTCCTTATTTATTTTTGCATACTTTTCTTTGCATTTCATCTTTTCATCTCAATTTTATATTATTAATAATTCTTTTAAACAATTTCGTAATATTACTACTACTAAGCTAGTCTCGCTACCATTACAACTACGAAATGTAGAAATAAAGGTAAAAGTAATAAGAACGACAAGGAAAAAAAAAAAGTATTCTCAAACAAGGCCGTGTAGTAATTCAATATTTTATTTCATGAGAACAACTACATCGAAAAGCACGCCGTAAAAACATTACTTAAAACAGGAATTCTGCGAGAGACAACTTTGATAACAACAACAACAACAACAACAACAACAACAACAACAACAACAGCAGCAGCAGCAGCAACAACAATGACACCAACAACAATAGCAGCAGCAGCAGCAGCAGCAGCAGCAGCAGCAACAGTAGTAGTAGTAGTAGTAGTAGTAGTAGTAGTAGTAGTAGTAGTAGTAGTAGTAGTAGTAGTAGTAGTAGCAGTAGCAGGAATAGTAGCAGTAGTAGTAGTAGTATATAGCAGCCTTAAAGTAAAATATGGCACTTTTCACAATCTAAATTCCTTTCCCTGCAGTATTTAACTCATTCAAATACACACA
Organism: Scylla paramamosain; assembly: GCF_035594125.1. NCBI lineage: Eukaryota > Metazoa > Arthropoda > Malacostraca > Decapoda > Portunidae > Scylla > Scylla paramamosain. Next base: position 12,970,447 of record NC_087182.1, read on the forward strand.
GATCCATTACAGATCCCCTTTTCTCTTACATTTAACTCATGCAAGTACACACAAGCCCTACTAATCTCCGAACCCAATTTCTAAACCGTCCCTCGTCCCGCGTACAATAGTTTCCCCTTAATTGCCTAGGTTTTCTCTCACGTCCCGAGCGATTCTTCCCCTCCATCAGGTAACTCAATCTTCCTCTTAGTCCACTGGCTATACAACGCAGTGCTATAGAAGGGAAGGAGAGGGAGAGAGGGAGCGAAGGTGCGTTGTGTGTATGTATGTGTGTCTGTGTGTGTCAGTCAGAGCAGACACGCCCTCTAGTGGCGAAAATGTCAGAGGAAATCGATAAGCAGAACAACAGCGCTAGTTCGTTGACATTTCGTGAGGTGAGGACGACCAGTGACCTTGCTGTAGCATTAATGACTTCACAAGGTTGCCGCCGTGCAGGAAGAGACCTTAAGCATGTCCTTAAGGCATTTTTCAACAGGATATGCGAATTATGAGGAGGGTATGCCAGTGGAGGAGTTGAGGCGTAGGAAAGGTACAGATGCGAAAGGATAAAGTGCATTACTAGTATACAGACAGATAGATAGAGAGAGAGAGAGAGAGAGAGAGAGAGAGAGAGAGAGAGAGAGAGAGAGAGAGAGAGAGAGAGAGAGAGAGATTTGAAGGTTGACATGAAGGAAGGGTAATAAGAATAAAAATAAATAAAGTAGGATGCAACCATAATGCCAAAGAAGAAAAGTAAGAGAAAAAGTAGACAGGAAAAACATAAGTAAGGAAGAAAAAAGAGGAAACAAAAGCGTACACGAATGAGAAGATAAGGAGATTAAAAACAAGTAGAAAATCGAGGAGGAGGAAGAGAAGGTAGGAAAACAGTAAGAAAAAAGAGATGACTGATGAACGACTAAAGTGTGAAAACAAAATCTAAGAGGATGAACTGATAAAAGTTGTACAGAGTAATAAGAAAGAGGATACAGAGCACATAGAAAGAGAGGTAAGGAAGGGGAGAGGCAAGGGAGACGAAAGAATGCAGTAGGGAGAGGAACGAGCCAAGAGAAAGAAAGCAGAAGGAGAGGACGAAGAAGAGTAGAGAGAAAATTAAAAGAGGATGAAAGAGTTTGCCAAATGGAGAACAGGGAGAGGAGAAACACAAGGAACGGGGGTAGAGCCGGAGGAAGAGTGTGAAATGTAGTGGTGAGATGGGAGGAGAAGGAAGAGAAAGAGGAGGAAATAAGGGAAAGGAGGTCAGGAGGTAAGGGGGTTTCCTCTGGTCTCTACAAGGGTTGCATTAAAGGGCTCCCTGCTTCCTCTTCCCCTTCCCTAAACCCTTAGAATGAAACTTATGGCGTCCAGGGGGAAGGGAGATGCGCCCCCTCCCTCTCAACTTCTCTCCCCTACCGTTCCCTCGCTTCCCACATTTCCTTAATCTCGTCTCATCTCTTCTTATGCAACCTCCCTCTCTCTCTCTCTCTCTCTCTCTCTCTCTCTCTCTCTCTCTCTCTCTCTCTCTCTCTCTCTCTCTCTCTCTCTGTGTGTGTGTGTGTGTGTGTGTGTGTGTGTGTGTGTGTGTGTGTGTGTGTGTGTGCCTTATAACCTTTCTCTATAATTAAACGTTAAAATACATCGGATAAGCTAGAGTAATTACTAAATAACCTTGAATATGTGTACTGAACTCAATAACCTTAACAGAGAGAGAGAGAGAGAGAGAGAGAGAGAGAGAGAGAGAGAGAGAGAGAGAGAGAGAGAGAGAGAGAGAGAGAGTGTGTGTGTATTATTGTACATTTTAGTAAACCTTATTCTAAACAGCTTCTTGTGTCTTCCCACTTAATTCTCCTCACTCTTTTCTTCTTTTCACTTCTCCACCTTGCTTCCACTTCCTACCAGTGAACGAAGCCAAGCAATGAATCCATCACCATCTTCTGCATAAATTAGTCCATATTAGCTCATCCGTTCAGACATTTTACCTCTTTCTCTTCTTTTCTTTTTCTGCTTCTAATACCACTGCCGCTTCCACTTACTCCACCACCCCCACCTCCTCCTCTTCCTACTTTTATTCTTCTTTGCCATTACTACTACTACTACTACTACTACTACTACAACTACTATTGCTACTGCCACTACCACTGCTACTACGATGACTCATCTCTCTGACTCTTCTTTTCCAATACCTCCTCCTCCTCCTCCTCCTCCTCCTCACGTATCACTTCAGCACCCATCCAGTCTTCAGTCCCAACTTCTACCTTGTGTTTCTTTCTTTTCTTTGGTCTTTATTCCACTTCCTCTCCTTCTCTCTCTTTCTACCTCACGCGGCCCTCCCCTCCTCAGCCTCCCGACAAATGAAGACTCCAGTTCGGGTTGGCTATTGTGGGTGGACAATAGTCGGTCTGAGCTGGTAATTCCAAATGAAACAAGAGACTCACTGCTGGATTACTTCTGTGGGGAGACAGAGAAGGAGAAGGAGGAAGGGAAGGGACGAGAGTGGAGGAAGAATGAGTAGAAGGAGGTGGTAGGAAGGACGCAAGGTATCTTGGGAGAGGAGGACGAGACGGGGAGGTAAAAATGGAGGAAGATCAAGAGAGAGGAAGACAGACAGAGGCGAGGAGTCTTCATATGGGAGAGTAAAGTACTTTGTTTGGTCTTCGAGAACAATACAGTTGACAAAACAATAATTCCACGAAACTCAGCACGAAAAAAGACCCATGATATATTGGAAATCCGCATTTAGACTCGGGACAGACAAAAGCTACTTGTATCACTCACTCCCTTGCTAATTTTCCACCAGCCCAACGCGCATCTACATCACAGAGAGACAAGCAATTAACCTGACGAGACAGGTGAGGGGGACATCCGATACAGTAGAAGGCCCTCTGAATATAGCCAAGGAAGTCTCCATGGCGACGGCCCTCTGCGTCTCCCTCCACGGGCCAAGTCCATTAAGCAATGCAAATTGGATTACTATCAACCTCGCGCGGCAGAAGATCCTCGCTGAGTTCGCGGCTGTGGGAGTCTTGACGCGGCTCTTTGTGTGCGCGGCCGAGAGAGAGAGAGAGAGAGAGAGAGAGAGAGAGAGAGAGAGAGAGAGAGAGAGAGAGAGAGAGAGAGAGAGAGAGAGAGAGAGAGAGAGAGAGAGAGAGAGAGAGAGAGAGAGAGAGAGAGAGAGAGAGAGAGAGAGAGAGAGAGAGAGAGAGAGAGAGAGAGAGAGAGAGAGAGAGAGAGAGAGAGAGAGAGAATAAAAACATATACAAGTGGATACAGACATACGTAGATACATTAAGAACAGACTAAGAGACCTTGAGACAATCAAACACACACACACACACACACACACACACACACACACACACACACACACACACACACAGGTAAGCATACAGGTAAAGTAACAAACAGATAGGCAGACAGACAGCGCAGTAGAAGAATGCATCACGAGTAATCAGCCATTCTGAACATTACCTCAAAACAAAGCCTTTTTAAACCGTTCTCACAGCCACAGACACGCGCATCACAGCACCGCCAAAAAATAGAACACAATGGGCACGTGGAAACAAATCCATGCACAAAATAACTCACCCTTTGAGAACACAGGCACAGGTACACAGGCACATCGGAAGGCAGAGCACAGTCACCCTCATAATTCTAGGTAGCAATTATTAACAATGTTTACCTGTGCTTATATATTCGCTAATGTTAATCCGTGAAGGCCACTTACTATTCCCCAGCACCGTCGTTAAGGTCAAAGACAGGAGAAAGGTCAAAGGTGGAAGACTAGTTGACAGGAGGCTTTGTGGTGAGTCATTTGTTTAAGGCTTATTGGTTGATGGGTTCGATTCTGATTAACGGCAATTTCTCGGTGGAAGAAGTAGAGCTCCCTAGCAACCGTAACTTGTGCTGTGACTTTTTTCCTTCTTTGAGTTGCTACAAAACACACCTATCCGTATTTATTATGTTCACACATGCTATCTGACTTTTTGTTTTGTTTTCGTACCATGACTGGAAGCTAGTATATCCTCACTAAGACACTCATCACTGCCCATAACTTTCTTTAAATAATTTCAGAGGCGTCGGTCTCACATTACCTAAGCCCTGTCTGACCTCAACCATTTCGCTGCTGTGGTCATCCCTCGCTAACATTTACAGCAGTATAGAATATTGTTGACATGGACATATGAAAAAGCGAAAATACAATTAATGTTACCGTTTCTATACCACAAAACTATTAAGAAGACTGTAACACAAAACTGTAAAAGATACTAATTGGTTAAGAAAACAGCTAATTGTCTAGTAGCGAAAGAATTAAATATACAATCTATAAAACCATCGTACCTTGTCCTAGCGTGGTTCAATTAGCGTGATCACCTGCCCGGCGAAGGTGAGGTGCGGGTGACGGTGATGAGCGGCTGATGACGACTCAGGCGCGGCTGTTGAGGCTTCGAGGCTTTTAGCTAAATTCACAAATTCTCAGACGATCGCACCATTAATCACTGCCAGTATGGAACTGTCATGGCGGCAAGACTCAGGGCCGCGGGTGAGGCTCGCTGGGTGAGGCTCCCAGGATGAGTCAAACATGATGAGTCAGATGAATGAGGGAGGGTGGATGAAGTGAGTTGATGTGGAAGAATGTAGGTGGATAAATCTAGATGGATGAGTTAAAGGATGAGTCTCAGGGGGATGAATAAATCAAAATGAATGACTCGAACATAATTATAATGAGTTTGAGTCTCATAAATGAGTCGAGGTGGGTGAAGTAAGTTGGTGTGGATGAGTTTAGGTGGATGAAACAAGATGGATGAGTCAGGATGAGTCTAAGGTGATGAATTTGAGGAGTTATTTTAAATTAACGAGTCGAGGTGAATGAAGTGAGTTGGTGTGAATGAATGAAGGTGGATGAGTCACAAGAGGGTCTAAGGAGATTAATCAAGTGAGTAGAGATGAATGAGTCGACGTGGGTGATTCGGTATGAGTCAAAGTAGATGTGTCGAGATGGATTAGTCAGGGTGGATGAATAAGACAATGAGTCGAGGTGGATGAGTCTAGAAGGATATTAAAAATGATATGAATTAAAACAGTACTACCATTATTGATACTGAACTGGGCACTTTTAAACTTTGTACTTTATGTGCCTAGATCTTTTCATGGGCTCTAACAGTTTTTTTCTGCTACTTCAAATTCTCTGAAGACCGTAATTTGTAGTTCAGATTAAAAAAGAAATTTTAAAGTCTACCAGACAGGAGCGGCACCATGAGTAAGGCTACCGAGGTGGAGGTAATATAGCTAAGATACGCCTCAAAATAACTCACAGTTAAATGTTGTATAGAATTGATAAAAAATGCAATCTTGCAATGTTTGAAGACCAGATTTTCCTTAGAGACCACATTATTATATAAGTAATTAAAATTGTTTGTATATTATTTTTGCCTTACTCATAACTTAATTTCGTTACTAATTCGTAAGTTTTTTTTTCCCCTGCAACAACCGTCAACCACAGCTTGCAATCTCTGAGGCTTGGATCCTAAAATTAGATAACCACACATTAGCTCAGGAACTCACAACGATGCTATGTTTCCCTCCACATCCTACTCACGCCTTCCTCTCCTTCCTACAGGCGCAGGTGGAACAGAGCAGCAGGAGAAGCAGATCCTTAATTGCCTCTTGGCCAAGCAGCTTTGCGAGGAGGACTCCAACTGCTCAGCCATCCTCAAGGTCATTCCTACACTATGCGGCCCGGAACTGGGTGAGTCTCCTTGCGTCCTTCCCTTCCTCAGCTCTCCATTCCCCCATTACAATTCCATTATCCCCATCAGTCGCTCTACGCCACCCCTACGCCGCCCCTACACCACCCTCCGCCGCATCAAACCCCGTCACGTCTGCTGTAGGCCATCGCTATAATGGGACCCAAGGCGGTAATAAACTCTCGACTAGGAATTGTGTGGTGGATGCGCTGAATTGTCGTTCTCCTCATCTTCCTCTTTCTCCTTTTCCTCCTCCTCGTTCTCCTCCTCCTACAACCAACCACTCCACATTTACCGTCTCGTATCTCCCACCCTCCTTCCCCTCCTCTGTAACCGCGTCTCCTGGCTATAGGGAAAGCGCGCCCGCCCGACCACCCGCCTGCTAGCTCGCTCCCCGACAACCTAAACCTTGACACTTTAACGCCTCTCTCCCCTGGGAAATGTGATGATGTGGACGCCGACGCTCACACACATTCTCCCTAAGAGTTCGCTGTGAGTAATTTTCATAATGGAATGAAACCGCACGACGCTGGGATTTCTCTGTCTGCTAAGTACCAATAAATTTCCACACCGGCGTCGCGTCAGCTAAGGGAGCAAGACAAGAGGACGACTCATGACACGCTGGCTTCATTACCGGGCTGATGGTCGTCTCGTTGCTCCTCTTAGGGTCGTTGCACACCGGTCCAAGGACTGTCGGGATTCACGGCACTATAGTTTGACCTTCCAGCTCACCCCCGAGGGAATGAATGACTCCCCCGAGAGCGGTAAATCCTTCCCCGGAGTCCTCCTCACTGAGATGAGAGGACGCTCATGGGGAGGAGGTATCGTTTTAGGAGTATAAGATGATGTGTGTGTGTGTGTGTGTGTGTGTGTGTGTGTGTGTGTGTGTGTGTGTGTGTGTGTGTGTGGCAGGGACAGGGGTTAGGGAGCGGCAATAGTGGTGAGGGATGATGAAGGGGAGCGTCTGGCAGGCAGTAATGAACGAAATCGGGTCATGAAGGGGAGGGAAAACAGTGCGGCTGGAATCACTATACACTGAGACTTGCACCGCCAAAATACAACATGCACATAGTACTTACACCTCACACGCACCTACTCGTACTACACACACACACACACACACACACACGATCGCCTGTCGTGCGTACCCAACCAAACAAGTACACGGAGAAAGCAATCACGCTACGAATAACAATATACGAAAAAAGAGAAAAAGAAAAAAGAAAACATTGTGTTGAGATCTACCACATCTCTATGCACTTATTAGGGAAATATTGGCTATCAGATCACCGACCAACAAGCCTTCAGAACACTGCGGCTGAGGGGAAATCACTTTACTTCTACCTTGAAACGCCACTATGTATGCAGATGAGGAAGATTCGTGTCATCTCCCGGTCGCGCGGAACACCAGTTGGCTTATCATCGACTGAGAATTACAAACGATGTGCTATGTTGATTTGTGAAGGGGTGACGAAGGCTGGGAGAGGAGGAAGAGGAAGAGCAGGGGTGACGGACAGAAGGAAAGGAAAGGGATAGATAGGAGGGAGAGGGGCAGAGAGAGAGAAGGGACAGCAAGGTTAAGGGACAGGAGAGTGAAGGAATAGATACATGGAGGGAGTAGAAGGAAAGGAAATGGAAGGGTGAAAATTATAAAGGGAAAGTGTGGAATGCAAAAGACTAAAAGTGAAAAATCTGAAGGAGGGTGAACTGCAGGAGTGGTGATGATGCTGGAGAGAGAGAGAGAGAGAGAGAGAGAGAGAGAGAGAGAGAGAGAGAGAGAGAGAGAGAGAGAGAGAGAGAGAGAGAGAGAGAGAGAGCACTTTCATTGATAACTTTCGTCACTTTACACCACCAATTCACACACACACAAAAAAAAAAGTGAAAGACACAAAACACAATAACAACAATAACACACACACACATACACACACACACACACACACACACACACACAATACAAAAAAAAAAAAAAAAAATAAAAAAATAAAGAGCGAAGTCACACGCTTTAAAATGACGCACAAATCTTAAAAACACGAAGCGAAACATTTATGAGTGACGCAGCAGACAATGGCGCACACCATAATTGCGGAAAAAAAAGATAAAAAGATCATCAGAGAGAAGAAAAGATGAGCGAAAGAGCGTGTAGCGGAGGAGGAGGAGGAGGAGGAGGAGGAGGAGGAGGAGGAGGAGGGGAGGACAGCGGAATGGGTCTAGTGAGGTTTTGGAAATTGAATCTACAGATTGAAAAGGTGCTTCATTATAGTCAAAACCGACGAATAATTGCATTATTTCCCTCGTGTTTCGTCTTCCTTTGGGGAAAACACACGGCGCTCAGCTATGAAAAGCCAGCCAGCGTTTACCACACACACACACACACACACACACACACCAAAAGGCAGAGAAAGCAAAAGAGATACAAACAGTATTTTTCTTCCCTTTCTCATTACGAAATTACCTAAAACTCACAAGAACGAAAAAAAAAGGCTAGCTTTTACTACTCCAACAACAGCAACAACAACAACAACAACAACAACAACAACAACAACAACAACAACAATGACACACACACAAAAAAAAAAAAGAAAAAGCAGACAAAACAAAACCTATACAAACAGTACTTTCCCTCCTTGTCTCTACGAAACTGCTTAAAACTCACAGAAAACGGAAAACATAGGGAATAAATGAAGCGTGAGTAGAACAGAAGGCTTCCGTCATTCTTGTTCCTCGTCCTCGGCTGGAAAGGAAAAGCGGTTATGATATAGAAACAAAGATGATTGTTCTCTCGGCGGCTGACAGACTCTCGCTTCGCTCAACCTCTGAGCATCAAAGGAGCGAGAATAGAGAGAATGTCCAGAACTCAGGAAGTTGGAAGGACGGGAGAAAGATGAGAAATAGTAAAGTGATGGAAAACACGCGGAAGGAGGAAAGCGAAACAGGACAGAAGAGGTAAAAAAATATATATATATATATATATATGATGAAATTTAGTAACGTGGAGAGAATGAGGATGGAAGAAAGGGTGAGAAAAGATATATACTAATTGAGAATAAACGTCAGAGAAATAAAAGAAAGCAAGATAAAGTGGAATAGCAGGAAGAATAATAAGAAATTAGAAGATAGGAAGGACAAAAATAAGAAAAATGGAAAGTGATAAAGAATATACGACTAGTGGTGCGAGAAATGCTCAAGAAAATAGCAACATGGAAGAAAAGAAGATGTAAATGATAAATTGAATAAAAATAAAGGGGGATGAAAGAAAGAAGGAAATAGAAAGGGTATAAGATGTGAGATATGAAGAACAATGGAATGGAATGGAAAAGAAAGGAAATGGGGATGACAGAAATAAAAGAAAATATAAACTATCAGAAAAAAGAAGCTATAGTGGCGAAGAAAGAGAGAAAAAAATAGTATGGAAGAAAATAAAGAAAATGAGTCAGAGGAAAAAAATGGAAAGAGGACAAGGGATCTTTCTTTGTGGCTGGAAATATTATCTCTGATGGTGAATAAGAGGCGAAGTGGAAGGAATTTCGTGATGATCATTAAGGGAACCGTATTTGTGGATGAAAAAAAAAAAAAAAAGAATAAGGGACAGTGATGCAGGCGCCTGTGATGAGACCAAGAAGCATGTTGTCGTAGAGAGAGAGAGAGAGAGAGAGAGAGAGAGAGAGAGAGAGAGAGAGAGAGAGAGAGAGAGAGAGAGAGAGAGAGACGTACGCGCGCGCGCGCACACACACACACACACACACACACACACACACACACACACACACACACACACACACACAACTTTAAGCACCAAGTGAAATGTAAAGTGGTTGTAATTTGTAACCCGTTGACGTGTTAGAAAGGTCAAAATAAAGTTTAAAAGTTCACACCAGTGCCTGAACGAATTTTTTTTTCAGCAACGTCTCAGAAGAAAGATCACGGCCTTGAAATCCCAATAATTTCGTCTCGTTACATTTGGGAGCCCAATTGAAAGTTCATATTTTGTACGATCGGAAAGTTATTAATGTATTTTCTTGCCATAATTTATATGTACACTTTAAGTAATATTAATTGTTCATGTTGCTGTACGAGGAAAAACATTATGTGAACATTAATTTGTGTTAAAAGGGGACCGTTTTCTTTAATTATCAGAATCAAAGAAAAATTACTGAGATAAATATTTCCTTATAAGCATGAGAGGATTGTCACTCATGTTACGCGTTTCCATTTTACCTGCTTCGCATCACGACTTCCACAAGAATGACTGTTTTTGGTCGACATCTTCAGACTCATAAATGACTGTAAAGCCTAAATACCTTTCTTGAACTTCAGTAGAATATAAAGAAAATGATGCCCTCTGATAACGTAATCAGATCACAAATTAAACGCAGTATTAGCGAAACCCGAAATGACTTTAAATAACATTTAGTATTTTCCTGTGCACTTTTCACCTTCGGAGTAACTGCAACCTGCGGCGCCGGGAAACGACAGGCAAGACACACTAAGTACGTAGAAGCAAGGTATTGCTGGAAGCTTGTACTCACCTTTTCTTACTTTGTTTAGGTTACAAATACCAGTTTATTTCAAAATCATGGTAACTGCCGTGTAAGTCACTAATCATACATCAGTCTTAGACACGTATCTGTGAAAAAGATTTTCAGAATTAAATAATAACCGAACGTTATGACCTTGGTCTGGGTTCCTCCCGTACAGCCCTGAACTCCCATCAAAGTACTGTTTTACTGCCACGTCAACCAGCCTTTAGGCGAGAAGAGGGAGTAAGGGCAAGCCAAGGAGTAACAGGCTTATTCGATACCGGTTTTCTTTGGTATCTTTTTAATTGACCTTTTACAAACTTTAACTGATTTGGCATTTCATTTGGTGTCTGGCAGGCAGTCAGCGGATTGCAGGTCGTGTATGTCGAAAGAAATCTTGCTTGTTATGCATACGAGAATGAATCAACCAAAAAAGAGGTTCGAGTCAACAGAGAAAATGGTCCGAATTAGTCAAGGCAAGGGTTCAAATCTGGTCTTATATGAGCCATGGTCCGAATAAGCTTGCATTCCAACGTGGCACTAGCGACTGTTTTCAATGTAACCATCATTCTTAACACGTCAAAATGCAACAGAGATGTGCAATTTAGATCACGAACCCAGTAACTGATGTGAAGTACCAAAATATTAAAGACTTTGAACCATACGTAAGCTTGATCATTGTGGGGCTTATTAGCGCGGAACACGTGTGGCAGGGAGACGTACTGCAATATTGCCAGCCACCACCATCACCACCACCACTCATGTTCGCGTTTCTAGGCTTTAACATCTAGCGCTTTGAACATCATTCGTCTTGCTTAATGAGAATGAAGAAGGCCAATAAATTAGTACTATAGAATGCTATATAGACGAAATTAAACAGTTTTAGCTATGATGGTCTGGCAACTCTGGTCCATTAACGACGCACAGCGTCGTTAATGGACTCGCCCGCAGATTTTTTTTTTTTTTTTCCCACAACACTACACGAATACATGTCCTATACCTTGATCTATATTCAACATACCTTCTGAGTAGTTCTCACCAGGCACCGGGAAGGGCTTCAGTAGTTTTGTTTCACCTTGACCATAAAGAAGTGTTCAGGAAAGCACATTATCCAACACCCACGCGCACCTCACCACACAGCCCACGTCACTGCTGCAGCCCGCCTCACGCTGGGATGATTTGTATCGCTTAATCTGTTTCGAACCCACTCGTTACTTGAGTGACACATTAGGGTTAAACAGCACAGAGATTTGTAAATTGCGATTGCGACAATGATTTCAAATGTATGAAGGAGAAATGTTTGCACTGCAAATGTGCAATGTTACCTGAGCCAAGAAAATAAATTGTCGCAATCGATCGTTTTGTGTTCCAATATCAATAATAAATCTTATAATAAGTCTTTTTGTGGAATTATTTGCAGTCCATTATAACACAGACGTATTCTATGAACCAGGGTTCTATTTTACATTTGCAGAATCAATACTTAATAACAAACAAACAAAAACAGCAAACTCGTTTTGTATTCATTAAACACCGCATATCAAATACAACTGGAATCAGATCTGCGAACGCAAGACCCACACTGTCGTGAACTCTCAGGCTGCTCATCAACTAAGAGAGAGAAAAACATCTGTCGGATCAATTAGCTGCACTTCCCACGTGTACAAGTGAGAGGCGAATAAAAGAAACTCGGCTACAAGTGAAGGAAGGTGCTCCACAAGACCCTGGCAGCCCACCATCCCTGCGAGGCACAAAGCGGAGAGTGGAGGGGCGGATCAAGAGGAAGGGCGGTCCGAGAGGAGATCCAGAGAGGCGGCTGGAGAGGACGAGAGGCGTCAAGAGGAACAGCAATTCACGGTGACACACAATGGACCTGTTGAGGGATGAAGGACCAGAGAGGATCGAGTCCCTCTTCTCGGGGAATTTATCCCATTTATCGAGGGGACGCCGAGGCAAGGATTTTATTTCCACAAAGCGATATTTCCTGAAGAGTCAAATGTCGGTGGAAACAATAAATAAAGTGTTAAAATTGCGATGGAATGCGGAAATGGAAAATAGAGTATACTGAGCAGAAAGGAGAAAGGAAAATAACATATAAAGCAGGAAATGGGAAAGAAGGAATAAAAGAATGTAAAAAAAAAAAAAAAAGTGTCAGCCGCCAGTATCACGGTGCCCATTACCTGTCAATAAATTTCACTTATGACCCACGTGTTCACAATAGAAAGTGCCAACTCCAAACACACACACACACACACACACACACACACACACACACACACACACACACACACACACACACACACACACACACACACACACACATTCCGTAAAACTGACAGAAAACTCACAAAAAAAAAAAGGAAGGAAATGTAAGCAAATGAGATGCCACAGATCACTTTAAAACACCAGGTGCTAGTCAGGTGAGCTCAGGTGTGTCGGAATCACAAGAGAAGAACCCCAGGGACCCGCCAGTCACGCAGCAGAAGGAAGACGCAGGCGAGGAAGGAGAGTGAGGAATGGACAGAGAAGAGAGGTAAGATGAGGCAAACAAGGAGGATGAAGACAATATTGGGAGAGGAGAACAAGCAAAAAGAGACAAAGAGAAAGAGGAATGAGTAGAGGACAACACTGATGACGAAGAAGAGGACGAGAACGAGAGGAAGATGACGAAAAACGAGAACAACGACGATGAAAAGAACGACAAAACGACGAAGAACAAAACGAGATGAAAGAGGGTCAGAAGACTAGAACGAAAACGAAGACAACGAGGATGAGCGGTAGGAAGAAAAAAAAGAACGAAGAGAAGGACACGGAAAACAAGAATGATGACGAAGAAAATGAAAAAAAAAAAAACACTAAGACGAGAAACGAAACTACATGAACAAAAAAAAAAAAAAATGGATGACAAATACAAGAACGAGAAGGAGAACAAGGAAGAGTACAGAGACGAGGGCAAAGAGGACTGGCTCACCACGTCGAAAACAAGCAACAAGCAGCACTGACGAAGCCAACCAGCGTTCACATCTGCGTCGGAAACAACTTGTCCTTCAACGCTGATGGAAAACTTGCCTGTGTATCTTCTTGGCGACAGTTTCTTTTGATATGCTAATAGGGAGCAATATACAGGAGGAGGAGGAGGAGGAGGAGGAGGAGGAGGTACAAGTGGTGGTGGTGGTAGTGGAGAAGGAGGAGGACGAGGAGTAGAAGTCAGAGGAGGTGTTGGTGTAGAACAAGAGTAATAGTTGCAGAGAGAGAGAGAGAGAGAGAGAGAGAGAGAGAGAGAGAGAGAGAGAGAGAGAGAGAGAGAGAGAGAGAGAGAGAGAGAGAGAGAGAGAGAGAGAGAGAGAGGCTGTAAAGATATATAACACAGATGGAGAAGTACGAAAAAGATAAAACCAGGAGAAATATAGGAGAGTGATAACGGAAAGGAAAGACGCACATGAGATAAATGGAAGAATGAAGATAAAACAGACACATAAAAAGGAGAAAGAAAAAAGAAATACATTCGATACAACCCATTTTCTGTGACTATCAGTAGAAACTGAGACACTGAAAAATAAAGTTTAAAATCAATAAAGTTAAAAATCAAATTCAGAAAAAGAAAAAAAGGGAAAAAAGATCGAGAAAAACAAAACGACTCGGTAAACATTAATGATCATGAAATAAAGCAAAATAAAAATGTGTAAAGAAAATTATATGTGACTGACAAAATTTACAATGCTCGAATTTTTGGGAAGAAGCTAAAGTGTCTCTGGGGCGTCGTGGAGCATGTCTTGGGGACGAAGGAGGGAGGGAGCACGAGGGAGGCAAGAGTGAAGGGTAGATGGAATGGAGGGAAGGGAGATGAACGGAAACGGAGGAGGCTAGAGGAATGTAGAAGTAATGGAGGAAAAGACTGATGGAGGGAATGTGTATGAGGGAATGAATGGAAGGAAAGGGAAGGTTAGAGGAAAGGGAAACGGAGGAGAAATGGAAAAAAAGGAAGGATAGAAGCAAAGAAAGTGGAATATATTTATGTAAAGGAGAGATGTATGGAGGAAAAGAGGAGAGAGAGAGAGAGAGAGGAGAGAGAGAGAGAGAGAGAGAGAGAGAGAGAGAGAGAGAGAGAGAGAGAGAGAGAGAGAGAGAGAGAGAGAGGGTGGAGGGAAGGTGTACGAAGGAAAAGAATGAAAGAAAGATTGGATGGAAGCAAACAGAGTAAAGGGAAAAAGTGGAAAGAAACGGCAAGGAAAGAGACAGAATTCAGCGTGGAGGGAAGAGGAAAAGGGTATGGAAGGAAAAGTTTATCCTTAGGGAATCCAGACGGCAAGACGAAACATTGCTGAGATCAAATTCTTCCTTCTAAGGGCTGAGGAGACGAGAGACGTAAAGATGCGAGTATGTGGCAGGTGACTTTGTTTGTTACTCAGGTGGGAGGCGTGGGGAATATAGGTTATGGAAGAGACTATGTATGAGACTACTACTGCTACTACTACTACTACTACTACTACTACTACTACTACTATTACTACTGCTGTTGTTAGTGCTGCTTCATCTGCTGCAGCTACTACTACTATTTCTATGTAAGAGCGACACCGGCCTAGGGCAACAAAAAGGAAGAAAAAAAAAAAGACCCACTGACGATGCCAGTCCCCAAAGAGAAAGTCAAAAACATTATCGAGAATTGGAGGACAAGTGTCTTGAAACCTCCCTCTTGAAAGAGTTCCAGTCACAGGAAAGGGGAATTGCTACCACTGCTACTACTACTACTACTACTACTACTACTACTACTACTACTACTACTACTACTACTATTACCACCACCACCACCACTACTACTACTAATACTACTTCTACTACTACTACTACTACTACTACTACTACTACTACTACTACTACTACTACTACTACCACTACTACAACTACTACTAGTACCACCGCCAATACTACTACTACTACTACTACACCTATCACTACTACCACTACTACTATTACTCTCTCTCTCTCTCTCTCTCTCTCTCTCTTACTGGGTTCACTCAATCCAAAGTTCAGACAAAGCAAGATAAAAGAATGAAACCCTTCCTTTACTTTCCTTCTCATTTTCCAAGCAGTCAACCTGTTTTGCCTTCCTCTCCTTCCCTCTCATTTCCTCACATGTTTTATTTTTGCCCTCCTGTAATTCTTGTTTGCTACACTAACATTCCCTCTCGTGACTACTTTTCTCTCCTTCTCATTTTCCTTCTTTCCACTACTTTTCTTCAATTATTTTTCACTATATCCTTGTTTTCCTTTTACCTCTTCATTCCCTATGTTCTTCACCCCTTCCCTCATATCTGGTCTCCATATCTTTTCTTTTCTTCCATCCCTCACTATTCCTTCTTTCTAATGTTTTTTTTTTTCAATCTCTACGTCTCTTCTTTTCTTCATATTCCTTTCCCATCTTATTTACCCTTCCCTTACAATCACTTACCCTTCTTTTCCTCTTCCTCCCTTCTCCCTTCCCATTTCACTTTTCTATAGTTTTCATCTATCTTTACACTCCACTCCTTTTATATCCTCTCTATCGCTTATCCCTTCCTCTCTCTCTCTCTCTCTCAGCCTTCACTTCACATCTTACCCTTCTCCTCCTCCACCCCTTCGTCTTCGTTTCTAAAGCCGGGGAGAGACTGTCGCAGGGCCTCATTCCCTACCGCCGATCTCAGTCTGTGAAGTTAACAAGCCCCTTAAAAGCCTAAGGACCTCGATGGAGATGCATAACTCGCAGGAAAACGTCGTTAGGAGAGGAGTAGTCCCGACGAGATGGCTTGAAAGGGACCCGATACACTACCTGACGGAGGGCTGACGGTGGGCTGACGGAGGGACTAAAAGAAGGATTGACGTGAGGCTCATGGAAAGGCTGACTTGTGTGTTGGTGGGGAGTGACGAAGGAGGTGACGGAGGGCTAATGGAGGGGCTTACTGAGGGACTGACAGAAAGGTACGAAAGGGAAAACAGGTTACAGAGGAAAGTCTTAAGAGTTTAAGGAGCTTAGTAACGGGTCAGAGAGAGAGACAGAAAGAGAGAGAGAGAGAGAGAGAGAGAGAGAGAGAGAGAGAGAGAGAGAGAGAGAGAGAGAGAGAGAGAGAGAGAGAGAGAGAGAGAGAGAGAGAGAGAGAGAGAGAGAGAGAGAGTGAGAGAGAGAGAGTAGTAGTAGTAGTAGTAGTAGTAGTAGTAGTAGTAGTAGTAGTAGTAGTAATAGTAGCAATAGCAGCAGCAGCAGTTGTAGCAGTAGTAGTAGTAGTAGTAGTAGTAGTAGTAGTAGTGGTAGTAGTAGTATAAACAGTTGTAGTAGTGGATATAAAAACAATAGTAGTAGTAGTAAGGAGTAGGAAAGATGAGAGAAAAAAATATATATATAAGAAAGTGGAAGGTGAGACAACGTGAATAGTGACGGTAAACGTAAGTAATAGAAAAAAGGGAGGATAAAGGCGAGATGTAAAGTGGGAAAAGATAAAAGAAAATCAGTGGAAAGAAAGAACAGAGGTGGGAGTGAGGAGGATCTGAATAGTAAGAGTAAACATGAGGTAAGACAGGAAAGAGAAAGGATAAGATCAGTCAACTATAACTAATACAAATATACTATAAATGAATGAAGGTGTGTTTTTTCCTCGAGATGGTAATGAAAAAAATATGTTCGTTAGCGAGTACTACTACTACTGTTGCTGCTACCACTACTACTACTACTACTACTACTACTACTACTACTACTACTACCATCACAAAGCAAAGATAAATGAAGCTGTTTCTTTTTGTTTTCTTGGAGATGGTACGGAAAAAAATATGTATGCTAATGATTACTACTACTACTACTACTACTACTACTACTACTACTACTACTACTACTACTAACATGGCAAGGATGAAACATTACGTATGTTTCATCCTTGCGATTTTTTACAACTAGGTCTTGATTTATTATTCGTATGTAATTTCATGTGTTGTCCATGCATTTCTGAGATCTGAAACTTTTTAAAATACTTGTTTGCTTCATTTAATGGTCATTTTGTACAATACTTTTTTTTACTATACAGATTTAGACTTTTTTACAATACTTTTTTTTTTTACCATACAGGTTTAGATTTTTAAAGTGTTTTTTTTTTTTTGTAATTTCTTAGACTGTATATGATTGTCCTTGCCAAAATTATTTTAAATTTATAAGCATTTTTGTTAATTGTATTTACATTTTTTTTGTACTGGTGTGTTGTATATGCATTTCTGCGAAATAAAATTGAACTGAGCTGAACTGAACTACTCTACTACCACCACCACCGCCACAACGTACAGCTCAATTTTAGAATCATCGGCGAAAAACCGACAGATTCAAAGCTTGCGGCATCACTCACCACCACTCATTCCTAGCCATCACCACAAATCCTCTCCTGAGCCACACATCACCTCTCAGCTTGCCTGTCACCACACATCACCCGACCAGTACCCATCACCATGCATCACCACAAATCTGGCGAAACGACGGATCCACTTAGTCTCCCACTACCCGTAACCCCCGGACAGGAGAGAAAAAAAAAAAAAAATTCGCATAGGAGTTAAATATTAGTGTTTATTCATTGAATTCATAAGCAAAACCGATTGTCAGTCTTTATAATCACGTCATTTGCTTTACAGTAACAGTGAATCCTAGCCTCAAGTAGTGAGTTCTTTCGTTCAAAATCACATGGCACATTCACTACAATAAGATAATTCATTCTTGAACCGCTGATGACACAATATGATTCGTGGTATTCGAGTAACTCTGCATCATTTCTTTTTTCGGTTTTTCGTCCGGTTTCCCTAGTCTGTCAGGGGTAAGACGGTGACTCCTAACGAAGGACACGATTTGTCATTATGGGAACCGTTACCCCGACTGGATGCCCTTCCTACCATCGGACCGTGGCCAGGATCCGAACCCGTGCGCTTGAGGACCCCTTGGCCCCCAAAGCGCGCGTGGTCTCGCTGTCCCATGGTGGCCCTTAACATTACAGTCTACATAATTTTACAGAACAAAAATACTGAAAGGTTTAAACTAGGGACTGCCACGTGTAGGCCTGATAGTTTCTTGCAGCTTCCTTTATTTTCTTATGTTTTGATGTTCTTTTAAGTGTTTTCTATCACACATAACCACTTAGCGACCTGTGTCTGTGGCTTTCTTTTTTTTTTTTGTGCATTCTTATTGTTGCTTTGTGACTCGCTAGTACTGTTAAATAAAATACATTTTATTATTATTTCCCATGCTTCTTTGTCATTCATGGCGTGAGTGTCAGTTCTGCCATTCTTTTTGTTCTTGTTCTACTTTTGCTTATGCTTGTTGCTGTTGTTGTTGTTGTTGTTGTTGTTGTTGTTGTTGTTGTTGTTGTTGTTGTTGTTTTTGTTGTTGTTGTTGTTGTTGTTGTTATTGTTACTGTTGTTGTTGCTGTTGTTGCTGTTGTTGATGTTGTTGATGTTGTTGTTGTTGTTGTTGTTGTTGTTGTTGACCGTATTGTTGTTATATATACTCTTTTTTCTTCTTCTACATCTGATTTTTCACGTCCTTCACCATTATCATCATCATCATCATCATCATCATCATCTTCTTCTTTTTCTTCTTCTTCTTCTTTTTCTTCTTCTTCGCCGTCGTCGTCGTTGTCGTTGCCATTGTCTTCTACATTCTCCTCTTCCTCCACCTCCTCCTCCAGCCCCTTCCCCTCTTCCTCCTCCTCTTCACCCAATACACAAATCAACAATATGCCATTCACCATCCCCCAACACCAAGCCCTCACCCCTGCACCGCCGCCACAACAAACACTACATACACCGCCACTACCACCACCCACCACCACGACCCTTGTTCACGCCGCATCGATTTCCACTGTACCTGTCAAAACCGCGGCTCACCTGTACTCCCGCTGATCCCTTGCCTGTCCACCGCCAGGGTAGAGTGAAGGCAGGTGAGCACATGGTTTTAAAGTTCCCCTTAGATTGCTTGTCTAGTAACAATTCAGATAAAGGCGGATTCTAATCTCTCTCTCTCTCTCTCTCTCTCTCTCTCTCTCTCTCTCTCTCTCTCTCTCTCTCTCTCTCTCTCTCTCTCTCTCTCTCTCTCTCTCTCTCTCTCTCTCTCTCTCTCTCTCTCTCTCTCTCTCTCTCTCTCTCTCTCTCTCTCTCTCTCTCTCTCTCTCTCTCTCTCTCTCTTAATGAATCTCTTTCAGTATACTTTTTAGATAGTTTAAAAAGCCATTTGTCTATCTATCTATACACCAGGCCGGAAATTCCACATTTGGTGCCCCAGACAAGGCACCACACATTCACATACACATGTCATTTACAGTCTTAGCTCCGTCATTTTTTATACCGTTTTTTCCTCCTACTAAGTACAATAACTATTAAAGGCAATATGTAAATGTACCTTTATTTCATTATTCGCAGTTTTCTTTTATTGTTTTTCTCTTTTTTCGCTTACGAAGATACATTAGATTCTGATTTTTTAATATAGTTCCTTGATTTTTATTGATCTTTCATTTTACGTAATAAGAAACTCTATGTCATTTCTTTTCCGCTTTTCTTTTCCTTTAACATGCATGTGTCTTCTTTTACGGGAAGGAAAAGTCTATTCTTATATCTTTCTGGCAGCTCTCGGACACACAGACCAACAACCTGTAGGCTTATTGAAACACCTCACCTGAAAACTTATTTCGTGCTTCATCAGCCTGGAAAGAGTCAGTGTCTTCTGAATCTCCATATCCTTCTTTTCCTCTTCCTCCTCCTCCTTCTACCCATTCTTCCTCTCCTTCTCCTCTTCAACGTCTTCTTCTTCTTCTTCTTCTTCTTCTTCTTCTTCTTCTTCTTCTTCTTCTCCTTCTTCTTCTTCTTCTTCTTCTTCTTCTTCTTTTTTTCTTCTTCTTCTTTCTCCTTCTCCTCCTCTTCCTCTACCACTTGGAAAAACGCGTTAGAGTATATAGTACAAACACAAATAACAAAATTAACTTCTGGAATAAAAAACAAAACAAAATAAACTTTAGGAAGAAAGATTTAGTCTTGCCGTAGAGTAAATAAGGCGCCCATCACAAACAAACACAGTAAAAACAATCAGGTCTGTTGGTATTTACCCTTCCTTACCATTCCCCCATCATCCTCTTTCTCTTTCTCCAACTTCTCTTGCATCTACCACACGAATATGAAAAGAATACGAACACATGAGGCACAGTTCACAGTAACACTTCCCACATGCCATCAGGTTTTAATCATACTGCAATATTCTTACTCTCCCCGCCTCCTCTTCCTTTCACTTCTGCTCCTATACTGTCCACACCAACACGAAGAGACGAGAATATACCGTCTGGACTCTTTTGAAGACTGACAACCACCAAAACCCGGATTCCAGTAGCGTGTTGTAATCTTCCCATTTTATTCCGTCTCCTCATTCTGTTATTTCTACTCTTGTCCTAACCACACGAACACGAGGAGACGAAAACGTGCTTTCTAGACTGCTCACAAGTCAACAGCAACCAAGACTTAGCTGTAAATTGCTGTAACCTTCCCATATTTTTCCCTTGTATTTCTCTCATTCTTATTTTTGTTCTAATCAGACAAACACGGATTAGAAGAAATGAAAATACAGACTTTAGACTCTGCTAATGAGGTGACAGTAACCAGTGCTTTAGTCGTATGCTATAATCGTCCCACTTTCTCCCCTTGCATTTCTATTTGTCCTAATTACATTAACAAAAAACTAAAAGATGAAAACATACCATCTAGACTCAGACGACAGAAACCAAAGACTCAACTTTAAATAGTGTGCTGTAATCTCCACCCCTATTTCCACACCCTAATTTTCACCCCTATAGTATTTCTTTTACCGGTACTCTTGTCATAACCACACGAACGGAGACGAAAAGACGATATCATACTGTCTAGCGATAGTAACCGACAGTCAACTTCCGATAGTGTGTTGTAATTTCTCCACTCTCTTTCCTTGTACTCCTCTTACTTCTATTTGTGTCCCATCTAAACGAATACAAATACGAAGAGTCGAAAGGGCGACAACAGCCAACACTCAGCCTCTAATAACGCACTGTAATCTTCCTATTTTCTGCCTTTCCCTTTCTCTTACCACAGTGTTTGACCTAACTGCACGAACGAAAGGGAGAAGACGAAATCATACTGTCTAGACTTTAGACTTCTTAAAGGGCAACATCAGCCAACACTCAACTTCTAATAGCGTGTTGTAATCTTTCCACTCTCCACGTGCGAGACGAATAACTCATCAGCCCTCGACCGGAGTCTTGTTTGTCGTCGAGGAGAGCAAAGAACCCCATCATTAGCTTCCCCAGTCTTACAGAGGCAGGATCGGTTTTTTTTTTTTTTCCTCTTCCTCTTCCTCTTCGTGCGGTAAGTCTGTCCATTCGTTCAATAACACGCGGCCAAAGGATCCAATCTGGTGTGGAAAATTATATTTGAGTTGCCAATGTCGGGCGGATGTTACCTAGGAAAGGGAGGGGTGAGAGAGGACAAGAGAGGAGGAAACGGGAAGAGAGAGGTAGAGGAGGAAAGGAGGGACGGAAGCAAGGAAGGAAAGGAAAAAGAAAGGGTGGGTGAGGGGAAGGTAGAAGAGGGAAGTCCATTTTTTTACCCCTTTTTTCTATTTATATATTCTGCCTACATATCTCTGTTTTTCTATCTCTCTCTCTCTCTCTCTCTCTCTCT
>NC_087182.1:12997380-13019880 GCF_035594125.1 Scylla paramamosain
AACAATTAATTCATAAATACTACGCAGTCATTATCTTGCACGTGTGAGAGTTTAAGTATTTTCTCTTCACCTACTTCGCGTCCCTCTCCCTCGCTTAACTTTTCTCTCACTCACTCTTTTTTCTTCCTGCTTTTCCCCTACGTTCCCTATTTTACCCTTTTGTTCCTTTCCTGCCATTTGTTCTTCATTATTCGTATTTCCTCGTACGTTATTTTCCTTTTATTTTTCAAACTATATTTACACTGGTTTTTATTTCTATTTTTTTCTGTATTTTCTTTTCATTATTTTTCTTCCTCTTCTTCTCATTCTTTCTCCTCCTCATCCTCTTTTCTTTTTTCCTTTTCCTCTCTGACATGTTTTATTAACGAGGTACGATAATGTAGAGAGAGAGAGAGAGAGAGAGAGAGAGAGAGAGAGAGAGAGAGAGCGGAACCCTCCCTGCCAAGTACTGATATATGGTATAATTATTGAAACAAGAGCTGCTCCCGCCTTTTTCACATCACACCTATTTTTAACCTTTCTATATATACACTTTCTTCCTTTCCTGAACGTCGGAAGCTAAATATAAACCATAAAAAAACAGTCGTGTACTCTATGTTAGAAAAAAGAAATATTAAAAATGGAATGATAAAGAATATTAGACAGGGAAACGTTACATTTTCACCTTTAATGTCGAAATACTAAATAATATCAGGGTTAATGAGATGCTGAGCTGGATATTACGTAGAATGCAGGTGACAATGGGTAACACCTGGTGCGTATAGAGCAGTCGGTACTTTCCAGTGTTTATGCGTAATGTAGGCTGGTAAATGAGTAAAAAACATAACAAACGGCTTAATTAACACTCCACCCTCCAAAAATGTTTATAGAAAAGGTTATAATCGAGTTGGCGAGTTTAATTTTGGAAATGTTTTTATATTTAATACAAACCTAAAACAACATTAGTCATTACATAAAATCACCTTTTTTTTTTATGAAGAGAAAGGACACATATACAGTAATAAGTTCCAATGATTTTTAAAGGGACGATAGGAATGAAAAAACTAGACGATACAAATAAAAAAAGTAGGAAGAGGAAGTCAATGAGGCCGAGGAGAAAGACGAGGAAAAGGAGGAGGGGAAGACGGGGAGTTGAAAATACACCATAGCGACCCAAAGAAGGAGAAAACTCATCCTACTCCCTTTTTTGACCACTGGAAGTTCTATGGAGCAGGTCACCCTCTATAGAGCAGGTCACCACGCCAATAGGTGGTCCGGCAGAGACAGCGTTGAAGGAGGAATGTAATTTGCAACAAGAATAGGAGGAAAACAAAGGTATACAAAAGACGCAAACACTTGAAAATATTAAAACGTTGCCCGATATATTTTTTCCTTCTCTCTCTCTCTCTTTTTTTTTTTTATCCAAAGAAAGAACAGGGCATTTTTTTTCAAGTTGGTTAATTTTCATCTCTTTCTTTTCTGTTTGTTGAGTAAAATCTTTCGTCCGTTTATAAATGGAAGCGGATTTCATTTCAGATACTTCAACACTTTTTTTCTTGTTTTAGAAGAGTGATGCAATTTGCGCGATACCTTTCTCAAAATTTACATCACAGCATAGGAGTAAGATCTGTCTTAGTCTTATAAAATAATTTTCTACTTTTTTCTTCCTAAACAGATGTTTCATAAATATCTTACTCATGAATGCCATATATAATTCTTATATTTCAAAGATTCTCTCTCTCTCTCTCTCTCTCTCTCTCTCTCTCTCTCTCTCTCTCTCTCTCTCTCTCTCTCTCTCTCTCTCTCTCTCTCTCTCGTGCGCGCACGCGCAAACACATGTAGATTAGCCCATATCTGAGTTCATAGAAATACACGTTTAAATGATTTGTGTGTGTGTGTGTGTGTGTGTGTGTGTGTGTGTGTGTGTGTGTGTGTGTGTGTGTGTGTGTGTGTGTGTGTGTGTGTGTGTATCCTTCCGCTCATTTTATTTACAAAGCACTGTTAGTATTGCAGTTTTCGATATTGCCTCTACACAACAGCGCGTGTTTCTTTTTGTAATAAACTTTATTTGTGGCAGTTATTTACTAAATTCGTCTGTATTTTAAAACAACAACCACTTTGTTTACCTTATCTGCTTTCCTGTTTGCCTGTTTGTCTGTTTGTCTGTTTATCTGTTTGTTTGGCTATTTCTGTCTGTTTGTTTATTTAAATGTCTTAATATTTTGTTTAGCCGGTTGGATGGCAGGTATCTCTCTCTCTCTCTCTCTCTCTCTCTCTCTCTCTCTCTCTCTCTCTCTCTCTCTCTCTCTCTCTCTCTCTCTCTCTCTCTCTCTCTCTCCCTTAAACAAACAACGACTCACTCGCCCACACGTCCTTTTTCTCCTCCCATTCACACTGCCAAAAAAAAAAAAAAAGGAAAAAAATAATAATGAATAAAAAAAGCCATTAAAAATATTTCAGACGTAAAACGGAATTGAATAGATACTTGGGCAGCGAGGCAGGAGGGAGGTAGGTGAGGGGCGACAAGTGTAAAGGAGGAGGTGAGGAGTGATCACCTCTTCACCACGATAACCTTGCTTTCCTCTCTTGCATTTTCTTTTTTTTTTTGGAAGGTGCATGTTAAATATTTATCTAAGCTATTTTACTTCGCCTTCTAATTAACTCGTTTTCCATAAATTTGGTAATTTTGTTATGTTCATTAAACCGTCTATCAGTTTCTCTTTTGGTGAATGCGTTTTATCTTCACATTAATTTTTGGCGGGGTGACTTTTTACTTTATTTCTTTGTTACTATTTTTCAGCTTTTTTTGAATGAATTACTTTCGATTTTTCCTTTACAAGCTATTATTTTTTCTTTTTTTTCAGTAATAATGACGGAGTTATATTCATATTGGCGTCTTTTCCCTGACTGTTTCTAGTTTACATACAATCCTTCTTCTTCCTGACCACTTCTAGTTACACGCAATCTTGTCTTTCCTCTCTTCCATTTCGCAAGTCTTCCTTTCTCCTCTCCTCACCTGTCTATTCTGCAGCACAAGTCCCTTTCAGGTGTTCCGTAGTATTCTGAATGTCTCCCGAATTATATTTAGTCCTAAGTGCGCCTCTGTGATACATTCCATGGTCTGCTGAATAATCTTTGCTATTAATGAAATATACATACATGGCCATTCATTGATTTTATCCTCTTATGAAATGTGATTAGTTTGAGAATATTATGATGTGTTCTCTCTCTCTCTCATCTCTCTCCTCTCTCTCTCTCTCTCTCTCTCTCTCTCTCTCTCTCTCTCTCTCTCTCTCTCTCTCTCTCTCTCTCTCTCTCAATTCAAAGAGCTAATTTCAAGGGAACTTATCCTCTAAGGACATTTAGGGAGGAAGAAAGGGACGAGATGGTGATAAAAAAAAAAGAACAAGAAGAATAAAAAGAACAAGAACAAGAAGAACAAGATAAAACAACAACAACAACAACAACAACAACAACAACTACTACTACTACTACTACTACTACTACTACTACTACTACTACTACTACTACTACTACTACTACTACTACTACTACTACTACTACTACTACTACTACTACCACTACTAATAACACTACAGCAACAAAAAACAACAAAAAAGAAAAAAAAAGAATCATTGGGGAGCAAGAACAGAAGAGATGGTTGGGAAGAGGGTGACAAGGGAATGAGAAGCTAAAACAGAAGAGTCAACAAGAGAAAGAAAAGGAGAAGGAGAAGGAGAAGAAGAAGAAGAAGAAGAAGAAGAAGAAGAAGAAGAAGAAGAAGAAGAAGAAGAAGAAGAGGAAGAAGAAGAAGGAAAAAAAGAAGAACGAGAGGAAGAAAAAGAAGAAGAACCACAAAAACAAGGACAGTCAACAACAAAAATAATCAAGACAAAACCAACCAACCAAAAACAGCAAAAAAAAGAAAGCAGCACAATTCCCACTGACAACAAGAGACACCAAAGAATCCCCTTCAGCACCCAGGCAATCCACTCTTCACGAACTGACAGCTTAACTCATACCCACCTTACAGTATCCCTGGCAAGAACTCTACTTTTGGGGGACGGTCAGTGTCTTCTCCCTCCAAGCAGTATCCTCAGTCTGGTCACAGTAACAGCCTCAGGGGAAGTATTTTTTTGCAGACTGTGAATGAAGTCTGGAGTCTCGAGATTCACCTCAAGCTAAATTTATGGATTATAGAAGCTTGGAAACTTGACTTAATTGCCTCGTTTTAAACCTTCTCCTCGCCAACGTCCTCCTTTTCTCTCTCTTCTTTACTCTTCTTTTTTTTTCTCTTCATTTTATTCCTTCTTCTTCGTTTGCTCCTCCTTCCTCTTCTTCCTTGTCTTCTTTTCTCTTCCCTCTTCCTTTTCTGTTATTTCCTGATATTCATTGTATCTCCTCCTTCTTTCCCCTTCTCCCCTTCTTTAGCTTCCCCTTATATTTATTGTCTCTTCTCTTTTCCTCCTTGAATTTCCCCTTCTCCTTTCCTTCCTCTGTCTTCTTCTGTTCCTTATCTCCTCTTCTTCTCCTCCTTGTTTTCTTCTTTGTCCTACTTATCTCCCTCCTTCGTCTCTCCCTCTTTTCCTCTTCTCCTTTTTCCTCTCCAGTCTCCCATCTCCTGTGCGCTTCATTTCTCTTTTCTAATTTTCTGATCTCGTTCCAAGAACTTTAATTACCGCGGAAAAAAGTATAAAAGAAAAAAAAAAACACAAAGAGTCAGCTTTTGTATTGAGTTTCACAGGGGAAGAGCCTTAATTAATTGCATAATGATAGAACAATTAAAATGACTTCCTATGCTCCAAGGTCCTCGTACACACACACACACACACACACACACACACACACACACACTAAGACTAACTTCCTAACAAAATAAGACTCGAATATTCAACATTATTTCTCAGAGTTCACGATAGTTTAAGTTTATGTAAACATGACATCTATTACCTACACTTACTTCTCTTTATCTATCTCCCAAAACACATTAATTCCATAGTAAACGAATCTTCCACTGCTTTCTTCTCTCCTCACACATTCCCTCCACACCCCCGAGGCAACAGTTGCAATCATAATACGTCTCCTCTAACATTACTCGTTCATCACGGAATTCCTTCATGACAGCCACGCTTATCCTCGTCCTTCCCTACACTTCCTCACCACTCATCACCGCCATCCATTAGTACTCAGCGCGATGCATCTTGAGGGGACCAGCCCGCTAGCACCCTCCTCGTTAAGAAGCTCTAGTAAATCATGCTTCTCTACTACACTTCTAGTACTTCAGGGTCCTTTTAACCCTCTTACTGCTATGATCGGCTTTCTTTAGCACCGAAACCGTTGTAATAAATTGTTTAGATGGATATGAAGGAAAAGAGAATATGAGGTTAATTTATTCTTCGTTAAGATACAGAGGTTTGTGTTTAAGAGGTTGTACTACAAAGATATAAGTCTGAAAAGTTGTACAGATGATGACAGGAAAGACTGATTATCAGTGAAGGGGTTAAGGCTCTTCTAGGTATACTCTCTCTCTCTCTCTCTCTCTCTCTCTCTCTCTCTCTCTCTCTCTCTCTCTCTCTCTCTCTCGCAAAGCATTAATTCATTCCAATACCTTCCATTGCCTACATCACTCTCAAGTCCACGTATAGACGAGCCATTAAGCCATTAACATCCACTCGCTTGGCACAGAACGCTTCAGGGAGGAGAAGGACCCTCGTGAAGCCCTGACTGAGCCACTCCATTTAAATTACCTCAACTGAGCTCGTCCAAGGCTGAGGAGGTGATTGATTAGTTATTTCTGTTCCAATCGTGATCAACGTCTGCTTTAGTTTCTCAGGTTCCTGTGTAGTTGTGTGCCTGTGTTTTGAAGGCCACTCCTGCCTGTCCGTGACCCAGTTTGGTGGTGTAAAAATACGTACGTGGCTCATGGAAATAGTTTAGTTTCTATGGTGGGAAAAATAATATTACTAAAAGATTAAGCAAAACGATATTACCGAATACGCTTCGCTTTTGAAGTCTATTACTTTTTTTTTTTATATCCACGTAGCATAAAAAAAAAAAAAAAATGTGACAGACATAAACGCACTGGTAGAACAAGAGACCACCGGGCTTACTATACTATATAAATTTAAACGGTACTATGGCTAAAATAACGTATAATCACTAAAATACGAAGATAAAAGGTATACATTCATATATGTATAAGCAAGACATTTCTTTATGCTGCAACTCAGATGAATAAAAAAAAATGTAGTAAAACATTATGTAAATGGTAAATAACTAAAAAAAAAGTTATACTTCTAAAGAAAATATACTAATACCAAACACATTAAAACTAAGACAAAAAAAAAGAATTACAACATTATATAAACATCAAAAGAACATTCATATAAACAGAATCATAAAAAGATAAAACATTCATAAAGCAGACTAACACGCATTTACACCACAACTCTTGACACACGCGAGGAAAAGAATTCACAAAGCAACAAATATAACATTAAACCAGAAAAAAAATCGAGAAACAAACGAGACAAGTGCTCTTTTATACCACGAGTCTGATGATACACGCATGGTAAAAAAAAAAAAAAACACAAAGTAACACAAAAAAAAAAAAAACTATAAAAAATGTAATAAAGAAATTCATATGTACCACTAAAAATAAACGAGACAAACGCTCTTTTAGGCCTACTTAGCTTGCCTCACCTGCCTCCTTTCCCGCCTCCTTTAAAGCCCTCAGAGGTGCTCGTGCGGAAGTGAGGGAGGAGTGAGGGAGGTCAGGGGTCTTCAGGTCACTTGTGGCTAATGAAGGGAGCAATTATTCTGTAGCTGAGAGGCAGTCACGCACCGCCGGAGGCACTGCTGGGGGTAATGGCTCCTCCTCCTCCTCCTCCTCCTCCTCCTCCTCCTCCTCCTCCTCCTCCTCCTCCTCCTCCTCCTCTCCTCCTTCTCCTCCTGCAGTAGTCAATGTTCAAGGAGACAGACAGACGCACACGCACACACACACACACACACACACACACACACACACACACACACACACACACACACTCGACATTCAGACATTACAGTTCAAAGTCCTCAACATACTCTTATTAAACCAGCTCCACGTTCTCTCTCTCTCTCTCTCTCTCTCTCTCTCTCTCTCTCTCTCTCACTCTCTCTCTCTCTCTCTCTCTCTCTCTCTGTTTCTGTATAGGTCTGTCTATCTGTTTCTATCTGCTTCTCTATTTCTCGTTCTCACTTTTCACAATAATTTCTCACACTTTTCCTCATATTTATATATTTTTTTTATCTTTAAACTTATTTTGTTACCTCTCTCTCTCTCTCTCTCTCTCTCTCTCTCTCTCTCTCTCTCTCTCTCTCTCTCTCTCTCTCTCTCTCTCTCTCTCTCTCTAATCCCTTATTCCGTGGTATGTTATTTAACCTCATCACTGTTCACTCCTGAAGGGGCCTGGCTACCCTTCAGGCTCCTCATTCATCCTCAAGGGGCATCAAGAGGGGGATACAATACTGTGACGGTCTCTCCTACCTCAGAGTAAAGGAGGTAAGCTTAACATTACTTCCAAGGACGAAAAAAAAAAATATATACTCGTATATATAAACATCTTCAGCCCAGACTTCGATTACGGGTCTCTCTTTCATCAGTGTAAAGCGAGATACTAAAGCAGCGACGAAAGAGTAACAAGAGTGATTCAAAAAGATGCCACGTAAGGTGAAGCGTGCGTGAAGCGTGCCAATCTAAGGAAGAAATGATGATAATAGGCGAACGCTTCATTAAGGAACAGCCGTGGTCTTAATTCACGTTCATGATGGGAAGGGAAGGGAGAATATATGAAGGGAAGGAGAGAATAAGTGAGAGGAGAAAGGCACGAGACTTGGAAGGAAGGAAGGAATAAGAGAAAAGAAAAAGGGAGAGTGAAAGACACGAGAGAGAGAGAGAGAGAGAGAGAGAGGAGAGAGAGAGAGAGAGAGAGAGAGAGAGAGAGAGAGAGAGAGAGAGAGAGAGAGAGAGAGTAGAGAGAGAGAGAGAGGGGGAGAGAGAGAGAGAGAGAGAGAGAGAGAGAGAGAGAGAGAGAGAGAGAGAGAGAGAGAGAGAGAGAGAGAGAGAGAGAGAGAGAGAGAGAGAGAGAGAGAGAGAGAGAGAGAGAGAGAAAGTCAACGAAGTGATGGAGTTAAAGAGAGTGGGCGGAAAAGGGGAAATAGAGCGAGAGTTAGAGAAACATTTGCGAAAAGAGAGAGAGAGAGAGAGAGAGAGAGAGAGAGAGAGAGAGAGAGAGAGAGAGGAGAGAGAGAGAGAGAGAGAGAGAGAGAGAGAGAGAGAGAGAGAGAGAAGAGAAGAGAAGAGGAAATATGAGGATGCTTTTCGAAGGGCGGCGCGCTCCGGCAGGCGAAGGCACGTAGGGCGGGGCTGCGAGAGCTTTTACCAGTCAACTGCCGGGGACGTCATAGGCTCGACTCGCCCTTTCAAACGGAGGGTGAAACTGCACTGCGGGAAAAAGGGCCGCGTCGTGTTTCAATATGCCTGCGACTGACGGCTGGACTATGACTGTGGCCGCTTTGTAAGAGTTTACCCATAGGAAATATATATTTTCTGGTTTTCTTTATTTTTCCCTGAGCGCGCAGGGCGTGGACTCGACGGCCTGTCTGATGGAAAGGTGGGCGATGTGGGAAGGGTTACAGGGGTCAAAGACCTTGCAATACTCCGCGTGACGCAAAGAGGAACATATTGTTACGTAATATACGGATTATTGATTTGTAAGAGTAATCATATAAGTTAAGTAGGGCTACATTATGTGTAATGAAAGGTGAGCTCTGTGTGTCAAGGTCTTGCAGCACTGTAGACTTAAAGAGGAATGTATTGCTACATCATATATAGATCATTGGTTGGTATGAGTAACTGATTAAGCCATTTAAATTGGAGGACTAGATGTGATGGAAGGCGGGCTTTGTGGGGAATGCTACGGTGCTTTAAGGTCTTGCTGTACTGTACGACACTTTAAGAGAAAAATATTGGAATATAACACATGGATGGTTCATTAGTACATAAATTTATTTTAAAACTAAAGTTCGAGACCTAGACAGACATGGATAGCCTGGGAAGGGTACCATTGTTTTAAGAACTAGTGGTGGAACTCAATGCTGACTGAGAAAAATATGAATGCACAATAAACAAAAAGTCACTCGGAAAGGATAACTTACAGGACTCCATCAAAATGAAAAAATGAAAGGTGATATGAAAGGCAAATTCTTTCTAAGATCTCCTATAAACATATTATGGATTGTCTTGAGAAAGCAATACTGACTCGTAATACAATGATGGCCGATCACTAACTTCTCACAGAACTTAAGTAGAGGTTACTGAAACACTTTTTGTGTAAAGTTTTGAATATATTCGGAAATGTCATGGAACTTTACAAAGAAAATAATGGTAAACATAGATAATTAACCACCGGATCCTCACAGAAAATAAAATACGAGATCATAAAACGACAGAAATTTCATTGTATATATAAAGAAAAACCAAGAATCCAGAGAGTAATGAAGACCAACACTCCTCCAACAACCATAAAAAAAAAAAAAATAGACGTAAAAAAATATGAACGTCTAGAACACCAATAAACATGAAGAACAAAACAAAACGAAAAATCCCAGCAATAAAATTCAAACCATTTAAAGTCTCAGCAGGTAATGACTAAAAAGAAGGAGCAGTAGAGAGCAAAGGTAAGGAGACTTTTCATCAACTTTTACTTCCCCCCTGGTGTGAGATGAGTGAACGAAAGAGGAATTACGTCTCTGGTGGACCAAGGTGACACTTGTCCTAATGCAATTACTTTTACTCAGGCGGTAAAGCTTCAACTTTTTTCCTTCGTCTTTATAATGAAGGAGATGAAGGCAGCGTGGGAAGTGAAGAGAGAGACTGAAGGAAAATAGGCGAGGAGAAAAGGAAGATAATGAAAGGATGAAAGAGAGAGAGAGAGACTGGAAGGATAGGGAGGGAGAGTATAAGTGAAGGTAATATAAGGAGAGAAGGAAAAGGGAAGAAAGGGAGAGAATGAAGGATGAAGTGCAGAAAGAGAGGAAAAAGAGGATTAGGGGAAGATTGGGCAGTGTGTGTGTGTGTGTGTGTGTGTGTGTGTGTGTGTGTGTGTGTGTGTGTGTGTGTGTGTGTGTGTGTGTGTGTGTGTGTGCGGGTGAGTGTGTGTGTGTGCGGGTGAGTGTGTGTGTGTGTGTGTGTGTGCGGGTGAGTGTGTGTGTGTGTGTGTGTGTGTGTGTGTGTGTGTGTGTGTGTGTGTGTGTGTGTGTGTGTGTGTGTGTGTGTGTGTGTGTGTGTGTGTGTGTGTGTGTGTGTGTGTGTGTGTGTGTGTTTGCGTACTGACTCATACAATAAAGAAAGAGAGAGAGAGAGAGAGAGAGAGAGAGAGAGAGAGAGAGAGAGAGAGAGAGAGAGAGAGAGAGAGAGAGAGAGAGAGAGGGGGGGAGAGAGAGAGAGAGAGAGAGAGAGAGAGAGAGAGAGAGAGAGAGAGAGAGAGAGAGAGAGAGAGAGAGAGAGAGAGAGAGAGAGAGAGAGAGAATAAAAGAAAAATCTGGTGTCAGGAAATGTAAGAGACGAGTTAGAATGAAGTTAAAAGAACTATTTCACAGAGAGAGAGAGAGAGAGAGAGAGAGAGAGAGAGAGAGAGAGAGAGAGAGAGAGAGAGAGAGAGAGAGAGAGAGAACAACCGCTCACCTTTACTACGTGTCATAATATAGAACATAATACTCGGCTCTCCTTGACGTTATTACTATAAAGAAAGACAACCTTTGCAATACCCGTCTCCTCTTCCTCCTCCTCCTCCTCCTCCGCTAAGACAACTATGGCTCTTCCCTTCACTTTCTTCAGAGCGTGTCCAGGTATAGAAAAAAAATATAAGAGCCTCGTCTGTGAGCACCCTGGAAAGCTTACCGAGCGGGAAATGTGTTAGGCTCTAGTGAAGTTTGCTAATGATATGTCAATTTGTTTTGCATTATTCGAGTGAGCTGTGGCACTTTATACCCGCCGCTGCAGACTCCACCTCACCATGCTGCACCACACCGCACCACACTGCACTCCACTGTACTGAATTCTATACCGACCACGTTTCTGTCTCGTGTGTGTGTCTAGAACTCCCGTCATACATGGTAGCAACGCACTCATCTTCCTGCACTATACTGTGTTACAAGCTCCCCCGTAATGACTGATAACAATACTCTCCTAATGTTTCACCACACACTGCACACACGCCACACTGTGTTCACTTCTACCTCCATCACTGCCTTTCTTTTACCACACACCGCACTACACCCACAACACGCCACACCACACTATACACTTCTCTACAACAACTCTTTTACCTTTCTCTCTCTTACCTCCACTTTTCATTCCTATTCCATCTGAAGCAAGGCTTTTTCTCTCCTTCCTCCTCCTCCTCCTCCTCCTCCTCCTTCCTTCTATCATACGTCACGCCCCCGTCAACACCCTCTCCTCACCTCCCCCCGCCCCAGAACACCTGAGGGCAGTTTTTCAGGTGTATGAGCTCGTAAGTCTAAGGTATTCACCTCCACAGACTATGATTTTTCTTTTACTTCTTCACATTTCTTTTTCCACGGGTACTTTCCTTCCCGACGACGCTCAACGAGGCTCCAGCTGAGTCTATTTTTTTTTTTCTTACCACTTCTTTTCACGGGTCCTTAAGTTCTAGGCGAGGTTGCTTAGTGCGCCAGACTGGGTGGAGTTCGTCGTTAACTTTTTAAGAGGAAGAGAGTCTCATGGAAGCACTCGGTTACTCACCATTACCCTTAACCCCACTCTCCATAATGGCTTCTTTAACCCATTACTCGCCACATTACACTAGTCCACATGGACATTTGCTTCACTGTTACGAGTACCTTTCCTACACTAGTTATAAGTTCCTTTCCCACATTAGTTACACATCCCTTTCCATCAATAGTCCCCTTCCTACACAAATTGCAATTCCCTTTCATTTACTAATAAAAGATCCCTTCCCTACACTAGTTTCTTCTCTATACTGATTAAAACTTCCTGTACTGGTTATAAACACCTTTTCTTTTCGGGTCTTAGTACTATTTTTCTTTTCTATTTACAAGTCCGTTTCCTACACCATTTACAATTCCTTTTCCTACGTTAGCTATTCCTTTTCTTTCACTGGTTAAAAATTAATTTCCTTCAGTAATTACAAGTTCTTTCCCTTCCCTCCTTAAAAATTCGTATACAAGTAGCAATCCCTTCCCTTCTCAATTTTTAAGTCCCTTTCCTTTCCTTAGTTACAAATTCGTTTCCTACACTAATTATAACTTCTTTTCCTAAATAATTCAGTCCTTTTTTCACTAGTTACAAACAGCTTTCCTTCAGTAGTCACAAGTCCTTTTTCTTCAGTAGTTAACAAATCTTTTCCTTTCACTAATTGCAAGTCCTTTTCCTTCACTAGTTACAAGTCTCACTCTGTGTACATCAATCCCAAGACTTCTTTACGCGCTATAATTCCACGTATCTGTCCCCTTAATGCTAAAACCCTCGTCTCCTCTCCTCACTAATCCAAGGCTTAATTTGTACAGCGATTCAGGTTCCTCCCTTGTGGATTCCTACAGATTCTCCTCATTCCTCAGTTGAGCGCGTCTTTGTACTAGCAATCCCGGCCTGCCCCTCCCTCACGCGGACACACACGCATCACACACGCATCATGCATTCATCCCCCTTGCAAAGCCCAGACAAGTGAACAAGGGTACGCACTCTACGTTTCAGTTGCAGAAATATCCACAAAATATACATGTCAACGCAGGAACGAACTCGGCTGCTTAAAAAGTGTCTCTCATACAAGTTTAGACAGTGAAAAGAGGAGTATCGTGTATCCTTGAAAATTGAGATGACTTTAGCATTTTTCTTTATTTTCTTACCCCAATGACGACAGGTGGGTATTATTTTCGCAAGGATTCTAGTCAGCAAGTCCTTGACCTCCTTTCCTCCTTCATCGTCTTGCAAAGATAAACATGGCAGGTACAAAGTTTTTCCTTTTTATTATTTTATTTATACTGGGTGTTCTCTATCGACGCACAGTCATTCTATCCAGCTCGTCCCTTCACTGTCCCCTTCACCATCTCACCCCAGTCCCTTCCTCCTCCTACTTTATTGTCTCATCGCTCCCTCATTATCCCCTCATCACTCCATCATCATTCCTTACCTCATCTCTTTACTTCCACTACTTCATAAGCGCTTCATAAACAGCAATTTTTACTTCACAAATCCTCATAAGCACTCAAAAAGCCTCATAAATGGCACGATAAGGCATATATAAATCACATCCCATAAACATCTCATGAACCTTCACAAACACCTCACAAGCCTCCATTACCATCTCAAAAACCACAATTAAATCTCGCAAAAAAACTTGTAAGAATCTCAACAGCCGTTTGCATATCCCATAAATACCTCAGAAATCTGCATACACGCTCCGAAGTACCTCATATGCCTCTCACAATCGCTTATAAACACTCACAAACCTCAACAAGCACCTCACAACCTCAACACGCACCTCACAACTTCAACACGCACCTCACAACTTCAACACGCACCTCACAACTTCAACACGCACCTCACAACCTAAACAAAAGCTCACAAACTGCATAAGTATCGCATAAATTTACATAAACATCTCATAAATATATTAAACATCAAAAGTCACTTAAAAACTCACACTTGTTCCCTTCGTTAACTCTCCGTCGCCCACTCACGCCCCTTGCTTCCCCTTCGCTTCCTGACGCTACCTCCTCCTTCTCCACAGTGGCGTGCTCGACAGTCACAGTGTCAAGGTGCCAGGCGGCGCTCAGAACCCTGGTGCAGTTCCCCTGGTTCCAGCCCACCTGTCTGTGCCGGGAGCCGCGCCTCGACCCGCAGTGCAATGCCTTCAGGGACCTCCTCTTCGACCACCCCTGTGTCTTCGTCAGCAGGAAAGGTAAGCCTCGGCCGATCCTGTCTTAGTCTTTCGTCTTTTGTTACTCTTTCCTTGGTTATTCTTTTGGGTTATTTACTTCATTATTAGGTTATCAGTGGCCATTTATGAAGGTTATAGGTAATTTTGGGAAGGGTTTTCGTCTCTCTCTCTCTCTCTCTCTCTCTCTCTCTGCCCACCCTCCTCCTCCTTCTCTTTTTTTATTTTCAAAACGTAACAGAAAACTAGAGAAATGTGACCTTGAAAATGTTAGTATTTATAGAGTCATCCCCTGTTCTCTTTTCTCTCTCCCAGTCTTCCTTGCTTCTCCATGTGTCTATTTCCACAACGTAAAGGGAAAGCCCGGGGAAATATGACCTTGAAAATGTTGTAAGTCTGAGTGAGAGCAGAGAGAGCATTACCGTCCTCTCTTTCTGGATGACATAACTTTGCGGAGCCGCGACCGAGACGGACAACCGAAGGAAACGAAGATAAACAAGTTGGTGGAGCAAGTTTGATTACGAAAGAATTGGATCATAAAAACTTTGCGTCCGAACAAATTATGGGGAAGCGATTGTGTGTGTGTGTGTGTGTGTGTGTGTGTGTGTGTGTGTGTGTGTGTGTGTGTGTGTGTGTGTGTGTGTGTGTGTGTGTGTGTATGAGAGAGAGAGAGAGAGAGAGAGAGAGAGAGAGAGAGAGAGAGAGAGAGAGAGAGAGAGAGAGAGAGAAACAGACAGACAGACAGACGGACGGACGGACAGACAGACAGACAGACAGACAGACAGACAGACAGACAGACAGACAGCCAGCCAGACAGACAGAGAGACATTATTATCATTAGACTGCATTGTTTTCTAGCATCATCTTTCCTTCACTTTCCTTAGTCAAGTACAACCCCCCCTTCTCTCTCTCTCTCTCTCTCTCTCTCTCTCTCTCTCTCTCTCTCTCTCTCTCTCTCTCTCTCTCTCTACTAAGGAGATTTAAGGGATCACTCATTATGCAGATAAGTACGGCCAGTAAGTCTCTGAAGTGAGTCATCTGGATCTGGAGGAGTCTTGGTTGCAGCACTGGAGGGGAGGAGGAGGAGGAGCGATAAAGGAAGGGAATGGAGGTAAAGACAGGAGGAAAGTAAAGAAATAAAACGAGATAACTGAGGGAGAGGGAGAAAGGAAAGGAATGGAGGTAAAGACAGGAGGAAAGTAAAGAAATAAAAAAAGAGGGAATGGAGAAGATTAAATAGGAATGGAAAGTAAGAAAGGAGAAGAAGGGAGTAAGAAGAGGAAAAAAGAGAAACAGGTGGAAAGAAAAGAAAGAGGAAAAGACAGTAAAGAGGGAAAAAGATTGAGATTTGAAGGAAAACAGAAAAAAAAGAAAAGAAAGGCCGGAGGGAAAGGAGAGAACAGGCGATTATTTGAGAGAAAAAGAAAGAAAAGAGGAGAAGGTAGGAAGAAATGAAAGATGGAAAGGAGAATAGAAAGAGAAAAAGAGAAGGAAGGAAAACTGCAAAGAACAGAAGATAAGGAAGTTGAAAAAAAGGGAAGAGAAAGAGTAAGAAAAGGAGGACACAAGGGAAGAAAGGTAAAAAATACACACACGATGAAATGAAAAGAGAAGAATGGAGGTAAGCAGAGAGAAAAGGCAAGAAGAAAATATTAAGAGAGAGAGAGAGAGAGAGAGAGAGAGAGAGAGAGAGAGAGAGAGAGAGAGAGAGAGAGAGAGAGAGAGAGAGAGGGGTAAAGGAAACAAGGAAAAAAATGGAATGGGGAGAGGTATGATACAAATAAAAAGAAGACAAGGAAAAAAAAAGAAAAAAGGAAAACTGAATGGAGGTAGAAATGAGTGAATAGGGAAGAGATGGTAGGAAAGAGGGGGAGAAAGGAGAGATAAAAATAGAAGGAAACATACAATAGACATGATAAAAAAAAAGAAACAGAAAAGGGATACAAGAAAGGAGATAAAAATGGAATACAAGAAAGGTTAAGTAAAGGAAGGAATGGAGGAAGTAAAAGAGGGTAGAAACAAAGATGCAATGTAAATAATAGATGGAAGAGAGGTAGTGTAAAAGAAAAATAAATGAAAAAGCTAGGATGGAATTAGAGGGAAAAAGATAAAGGAAGAAATATGAACAGGATACAAGGGAAAGGAAAGGAAGAGAGGAAGGATGGAAGGGAGACAGAGAAGATCAAAGACAACGTAGAAAGAAAGGAAAAAAATGAAAAAAAGGAGGAGATTGAATAGAAGAGGAAGAGAGAAGGGAAAATCGTGGGATGAAAGGAAAGTAATTGATAGGAGGGAGGTGGAATGGAAGGAAGGAACATAGGAATGAAAGGGAAAGAAGGAAAGAAAGCCGAAGAGATCAAGAAGAGAAGAAAGGAGATGGAATGAAGGAAAGAATGTGAGGATTAAGTATAATTAAAAAAGAAAGGAAAGGAAAGGGAGAGAAGCATGATAAAGGGGAAGTAGGATAAATTAAGCAACAAGAACAAGGAGACAGGGAGGAAAAAGGCTACGGGAGGGGAAGGAAAGAAGAGAAAGAGAGGAAGAAGGAAATGAACAGAGACAAAGAGGAAATGAGAAGTCATGGAAAGAATAAGTGAAATGGATTAAAAGAAAAAAAGAGAAGAAAGGAATGTACAAACGTTCTGAAGAAAGGAAAGAGGGGAAAAGAGAGGAGATGGAATGGAAGGGAAGGAGAGAGAGTTAGGAAGAAGGCAAAGATATAGTGACGAAAGGAGAAATACAGGAGGCGTGGAAGAAAAAAAAAAGAAGGAAGAAAGGAAGGGCAAGGAGTTAGAAATTAGGATAAATAGCATGAAAATTTTAAATAAGGCTAAAATAGATAGGCTTAAGTTCTCATTATTGTCCTAAAATAAGAACTAAACCCCATATTCACATTTTTTAGTTTGATTGACTGTCACTGTGACGATTTCAATTTCACTGTTCTTCCTTTGGACTCTTTCACTTAATCTACCAGTGGCAATGTGGTACTGAAGAAAACTTTCTCCACACTTGGGAAAGAACACAAAGATAAAATAAAGCAAGAAAGGAGGAAAGGAGATGGAATAAAAAAAATAGAAGAGGAAAAGAGAGAGAGAAAAAAACGGGGGAGAAAAGGAAAGGGGATGGAATGAGATAAAAGAGAAGGAAGAATATAAAGAAGTGAAGCAAGCAAGAAAGAAGGAAAGGAGGTGGTATGTAAAATAAAAGAGAGAACTGAAGAATGTGCAGAGGAAGAGAGGAAAAAGAAAGAAGGGGGAAAAGGGAAGGGAAGGGAATGAAATAAGAGGAAAGGAAGGAAAGAGGAAGGAGTGGAATGGCCGCCCCGGTAAAAGCTTTTGAGATGTATGGCTAGGAAGACTTTGTGAGTGACGAGTAACAGAGTGAGTAAATGTTGGTGGTGAACGTGAGATTGAAGAAAGGACGAGGGGAGGTGTGAAGTAACATGAAGAAATAAGAATTTAAAGACACAAAAAAAAATCATATAACTGGAAAAAAACGTGAGAAAAATTAATGATAACTATAAGAGTTAAGAAAGAACGAGGAAAGCCATTAAATAATGTTACAAAAAAAAAAAAGAAGGAAACTAAAGTCATTCAGAAAATGAGAAAAAGGAACGGCAGTTAATATGAGAAAACATGTACAAGAACAGCAACAAGAACACCAACAGCAACAACAATGACGATAACGACAACGACGGTAGAGTGAGAGCAAACGTCAAAAAAATATATAGGAGCAGACCACTAACAAATAATACGAAAAATAAAAACAAAACTAAAAACACACAATAGATGAAACCAACGAACCAAATG
Source organism: Scylla paramamosain (assembly GCF_035594125.1). NCBI lineage: Eukaryota > Metazoa > Arthropoda > Malacostraca > Decapoda > Portunidae > Scylla > Scylla paramamosain. The sequence goes on from NC_087182.1 coordinate 13,015,130, forward strand.
AAGGAAAAAATAAACGCAACACACAAAGACACACACACACACACACACACACACACACACACACACACACACACACACACACACACACACACAAATATATATTAATAATAATATTTCGAGCAAAACAACAGTGACTAAAAATCCCACTGACTTAAAATAAACACCTCATTAACAGACAAAAACTGAGACAAGATAAACGAGCAATAATTAAGAGACACAAGAATTAGGGCCAGAATCTGCAACTAAAGTCAAACATTTCACCTTATCTTGGCTGGCAGATCGTTCCAGTCTTTGCTAATTTAAGGACACTGCGATAAGTGGAGATAGCAAGTTTCAAGGATCAAGGAAAACTGAAGAAATAAAAGGCACAGGAAAGGAAAAGTGGAACATGAAAGAGAGACCATGAGAGAGAAAGATGATGAGGATGAAAACACTGAGGGAATAAGGAAGGGAGATAAAGAGAGAAAGAGAGGAAAAGAGGGCGATATATGAGAGGGAGGAGAAATGGATGGAAGATAGAGTGTGATGAAAGCCAGAAGAAAGTGGATGGATGCAGCGATTACATTAAGGAGGATAAAGAAAAGGAGGAAGCCCACACATTCACACAAAAAAAAAAAAAAAACGTAAAACAAATCACAAAAAAAATCAGTTAACATAATAAGCAGATATAAAAAAATAAAAATCAACATAATCAGCAGAAAAAAAAAACTGCAAGAAAATATGAAAAAAGGCCGACTCTGGAACGGACAGGAAAGAAAACAAAAAAATAAAGGGAAGGAAAAAAATAGACGGAATTCTTAACACCAATTGAATACTTTACAGAGGAGAGAAGCGGAAAAATTTACGATCGCTTCTAATTCTTTCTGAAGGTGAGGCTAAATTTCACCTGAGATTAAAGTAAAGGGAACGGAGAAGACAAAGGAGGAGGAGGTGGTGAAGAAGTAAGAGTCTTCTAACTTAAGGCAATGAGAGAACGTAAAGGAGAGGAGGAGGGAAGGAAAGAAGACAGAGAGTGACTGGGGGAGGTGGAGCGGCAGAGAGAGAGAGAGAGAGAGAGAGAGAGAGAGAGAGAGAGAGAGAGAGAGAGAGAGAGAGAGAGAGAGAGAGAGAGAGAGAGAGAGAGAGAGAGAGAGAGAGAGAGAGAGAGAGAGAGAGAGAGAGAGAATGGACGGAGAAAAAAGAAAATATCAATGATGGATGAAAGAAAATGAAGGAAAAGACTCGCTGAAGCGGAGACTTAGCTAGAAATTAAAAACAAAAGAGAAACAATTTTACTGAATATGAAAATTGAATAATGCAAACGTGCTGAGAGGATGAAAATGAAAGAAAGGAATATGAAAGGAATACTAATATGAAGCATCACAAGAACTTAAGCATTTACAAGCCAGAATAATATAGAAGACACGGTAACAAGATAAATGATAAGGAATTGAAAATAAAAAAATTTATATAATTAATGAAAAAAAATAATCAGGTTTAGGTTAAATTCGTTCATATTACCTCATCTTGAATTATGAAACATGTAAATACATTAAGCAAGAAAATATCAGCTATAAATTCATATATCAGAAATATATATATATATATATATATATATATATATATATATATATATATATATATATATATATATATATATATATATATATATATATATATATATATATATATATATATATATAAGTTTGTATGTAAATAAATATAAAACTGGTCATATTCATATTAATGACATCCAGTTAAAATTAATGCAAGAGTCAAGCTAAACTGATTAAATTCTCAAAAATGTGTCCACCCCATCTAAACACACACACACACACACACACACACACACACACACACACACACACACACACACACACATTAAATAAATAAACTAGCTAACCACTAAATAATGACGTTTTAAGCGGAATTTAAACACACACACACACACACACACACACACACACACACACACACACACACACAATCACCTAGAAGCCTTGAGAGAGAGAGAGAGAGAGAGAGAGAGAGAGAGAGAGAGAGAGAGAGAGAGAGAGAGAGAGAGAGAGAGAGAGAGAGAGAGAGAGAGAGCACTGGTGGATTTAATATTCGAAGCGAAGAACATCAAAGGCTGGGCTGAGGGTATTACAACCTTTGCAACCGTTTGGATGAGGCGGCGCGGGGACGGCGAGCGGGTTAAGGGGATGTTACGGGCACTAAGTGGACGAGCGACACAGGAGTAAGTGGAGGAGGGAACGTGCGTGTGTGTGTGTGTGTGTGTGTAGGGAGAGTGTAGAGTGAAGGGAAGATAGATGGAGAGGGGGGAAAGGGCAGGAGAGAGAGAGAGAGAGAGAGAGAGAGAGAGAGAGAGAGAGAGAGAGAGAGAGAGAGAGAGAGAGAGAGAGAGAGAGAGAGAGAGAGAGAGAGAGAGAGAGAGAGAGAGAGAGAGAGAGAGAGAGAGAGAGAGAGAGAGAGAGAGAGAGAGAGAGAGAGAGAGAGAGAGAAAACAGACAGACATACAGACACACACACACACACACACACACACACACACACACACACACACACACACACACACACACACACACACACACACACACACACACACACACACACACACACACACACACACACACACACACACACACATAAACAAACGGGCATGTGCAAGTTCGGGTGAATGACCGGAAACACACAGACATGACATGCAGACAGACAGAGAAGGAAAGACAATGGCTCAAACACATGAGACAAACGGAGAGGCAAAAAGAAGAAAGATAGTAACAAACAGACAGGACAGAGAGAGGAGAGAATCACAGACATACGTACACACACACGCAGGAGGAGACAGAAACAGAGACAGGGAAACGGAGACAAACGGTGTGTGGGAAGCGAGGAGGGACGAGGAGGGAGTGGGAGGAGCAAGGAGCATGAGGCGTTGTAATTACGAGTGGGATGAAGTCTTCTCACGGACAAGACGGATCGATAAGACTTGCACCCCTCCAGTCCATCACAGCCAAGAAGGGAGCCACGAGAACACCGACAGCCAACACCACACAACAGCAACGTTTACTCCACCTGCTATTACCTGAGTGTTACCTACAGTGATTCACGACACAGGAAAGAATTTAGTTGTACTTCCTCATCTTTAGGTCCTAGGTACTTGACTCAGGTAATACCACACATAATCTGCATTTACTTTATTTCATCTGCAATTATCCGAGTCTTACCTACGATGATCTGGGATACGAAAGAGAAAAATTGTGCTCCCCCACTGCTAAGTCCTATTTTGGCTTTACTTCTTGCGTGTCACTTTTTTCGGTTTAACTTTTTTCGTTTATCTTTCTCTCTCTCTCTCTCTCTCTCTCTCTCTCTCTCTCTCTCTCTCTCTCTCTCTCTCTCTCTCTCTCTCTCTCTCTCTCTTCATTCCACTGCAGTCTTTCCCTTTTACACTTCTCGTACCTCATTTCCTTGCTGCCTCTTACTTGTCTCTCTTTCCTCCTCCTAATTTTCAAGGCACAAAGGCAGGAGGAAGCGAGAGAGTCATGTCAACAGGAACATTTCAGACTCAACTAGTACCCGGCGTGCACCAGGCAAGACTCACACGTAATCCAGAGTAACCCTCGGCCAGTCGTCATCAGTCAGTCCGTGCATCACCTTGAAGGCGTGTGACTGAAACCAAATCGATACGCGCCTCAACATTACTGAGGCCCGTCTCTTAACGTGAAATGGGAGCACAAGGGGAAAGCGAGGGAGAAACATGCGAACGGAGCCTTTCCGAGTTGTTAAGTTGAGACATACGAGGATTTTCACTGCTAGTTCCCTCACGAATCTTTCCCGTAACCCACAAACCACAGTCCCACACCCTCAGCCACAGACGCACGCCTCCCCTCAACAGGCCTCAGTCCAAAATCCGCCTCCCCTGCAGACCTCCCAGACAAAACCCCGAAATGATGAGACCCGGAGTAAGAAAAAAATGTTGCTTAACGAGAAGTTGAGACGAGTTCCTCTAGAGATACGGTTTCAATATTCCTCGTCGCTTAAACTCAAGAAAGACGAGGCCGCAGGGAATGCCATGGAAGGAGAGGGACGTGAAGGGAGAAGCGGGAAGAGCAAGACAAAAGTGTATGTGGGGAAAATCTTGCGCCAAAAAATCTTTACGTCATGTTTCATGATGACTTGTGGTAAGCTGAGAATACATGACAAAAGAATACAAAAATTGAGGCACACAAAATATAATCTTAAGACACGTAAATATAGATGATAAAATAGTAAATAGAAAAATGCAATGTAGCATAAGGCTAGAAACTTCACGACCACAACGCAATCTGGGAAACGAAAGAAACTTGCCCCGTCATGACACACACACACACACACACACACACACACACACACACACGCACATTTCATATCTCAATCATAGTACTCCTCTTTATTTATTTTTTTTGCTAACTTTATAAATAACCATAATTTTCTTATTTTTAACTGCAAATCAACAAGTTCACATTCACAAGTCAAACTATAGTCATATAATCACAAAATCACATCCACATTTTACATATGAACTAGTTACACTCCAAAAAACAGAAACTTTAAACTCCAAAACAGACCGTAACACACACACACACACACACACACACACACATACACACACACACACACACGTACCATCAATAATACGATCCAACCCTTTAGCTCATTTTAAGCATATAGATGTCTTTTTACCTACTATAATATAATGTACATTTTTAGTGTCACTACTACCCTGTTAA
>NC_087182.1:13022380-13077380 GCF_035594125.1 Scylla paramamosain
TTTTCTTCTCTGCAGAAAACGTTACGATTGACATTAGGACAAATTCTTAAGATGAAGACAACTGTTTCCCCTTCTCTCCTATTTTCTGTTCTTCAGTAGACAATATTTTCCCTTTTCTATTCATTGCCCTGCAGGAGACGTAAGATTAACTTTAGGGATTTCGCAAGGTGTGGGACCATTTTCCTCCGTTTTCCATCTTTATTGTACTGCAGGAGACATAAGATTGACTTTGGAATAATTTCGTAAAGTGAGTACAAATTATTCCTCTTTTCGTCATTTTCTGATTTGGAGACGTGAGTTTGACTCTAATGATTTCGTAAAGAGGAAATCATTTTTTTTTCTTGTTTCTGTTTTTGTAAGGTGGAAGCAATTTTTCTCTTTTCTCTGTTTTCTGTTTTATGGAAGACTTATGAGATAATTCTGGTAAGATTTCATAAGGCAAGGTCACTTTTTTCGGCTTTTTCTCAATGTTTTCTATTCCAATAGAGTGCATCAGTTTGACTCTAGGATGAGGATATTTTTTTTCTTCTTTTTCCTTTAAAGTCACTAAAGAATTATTCTCTAAAGTTTTCTCACATCCTTTTTTCCTTCTAAAAAGCTCAAGATTTTTCAGAGATGAATTTGTAATGCTAAAGCTTTGATCGATAACGACGGCCTTTCCCCATATTCTTTTTTTTTTAATATGGGAGGAGCACCGGCCAAGGGCAACAAAGATTCAATAAAAAAAAAAAAAGGCCCAGTGAGATGCCGGTCCCGAATAGGGTCCAAAATGGTAGTGAAAAATTGAAGGATAAGCGTCTTTAAACCTCCTTATTGAAGGAGTTCAAGTCATAGGAAGGTAGAAATACAGAAGCAGGCAGGGACTTCCAGAGGTTACCGGAGAAAGGGATGAATGATAGAGAATACTGGTTAACTCCTACATTAGAAAGGTGGACAGAATACGGGTGAGAGAAGGAAGAAAGTCTTGTGCAGTGAGGCCACGGGAGGAGGGGAGGCATGCTAGTTAGCAAGATCAGAAGAGCAGTTAGCACGAAAATAGCAGTAGAAGATAGTAAGAAATGCAACATTGCGGCGATGAGAAAGAGACCGAAGACAGTCAGTTAGAGGAGAGTAGATGTGACAAAAAGCTTTTGATTCCACCCTGTCTAGATGAGCGATATGACTGGAACCCCCACAGACATGTATGGAGATTTTGATGATGAAAGGCTCAAGAACCTTTTGTGGACCACTAGGTTGTGATGAACCAAGGTTTGGAAAGTTTAGGTCAAGAAAAAGAGAGAGAAATGTACGCCTCCATGCCAGACTCTGTTATGCCCTCAGCACACAGAGACGGGTTTCTGACATGGAGGCAGTAGTAATTCCAAGGGAAATCAGCAAGATACCTCCTCAGGTCCTCCCAGCTTGCAGAGGCAAAACGCCAGAGGCTCCTCCGCTTAGGGGGATCCTGAGGAGGGATTGGAACGATAGGACAAGATACAAATATAAAATTGTGATCGAAGAAGCAAAACGGAAAAGATAGGTAACAGCAGAAACAGAAGGATTAGAGGTCAGGAAAAGGTCAAGAATGTTGAGTGTATCTCCAAGACGGTCAGGGATACGAGTAGGGTGTTGCACCAATTGCTCTAGGTCGTGAAGGATAGCAAAGTTGAAGGCTAGTTCACCAGGATGGTCAGTGAAGGGAGAGGAAAACCAAAGCTGGTGGTAAACACTGAAGTCTCCAAGAATGGAGATCTCCGCAAAAAGGAAGAGGGTTAGAATGTGTTCCACTTTGGAAGTTAAGTAGTCAAACAATTTCGTATAGTCAGAGGAGTTAGGCGAAAGGTATACAACACAGATAAATTTAGTTTGAGAGTGACCCTGTAGTCGTAGCCAGATGGTGGAAGATTCAAGAGCGTGGGCACGAGAACAGGTTAAGTCATTGTGCACATTTTTTTTTTCTTATGTAGGAGGGACACTGGCCAAGGGCAACAAAAATCCTCCCCCCCGAAAAAAAAATGCCCACTGAAATGCCAAGTCCCATAAAAGGGTCCAAGGCTGTAGTAAAAAATTGATGGATAAGTGTCTTTTGAAGGAATCCAAGTCATAGGAAGGTGGAAAAACAGAAGCAGGCAGGGAGTTCCAGAGTTTACCAGAGAAAGGGATGAATGATTGAGAATACTGGTTAACTCTTGCATTAGAGAGGTGGACAGAATAGGGGTGAGAGAAAGAAGAAAGTCTTGTGCAGCAAGGTCGCGGGAGGAGGGAAGGCATGCAATTAGCAAGATCAGAAGAGCAGTTAGCATGAAAATAGCGGTAGAAGACAGCTAGAGATGCAACATTGCTGCGATGAGAGAGAGGCTGAAGACCGTCAGTTAGAGGAGAGGAGTTGATGAGACGAAAAGCTTTTGATTCCACCCTGTCTAAAAGAATGGTATGAGTGGAACCCCCCCCAGGACATGTGGAGCATACTCCATACATGGATGGATAAGGCCCTTGTACAAAGTTAGCAGCTGGTGGGTTGAGAAAAAGTGGCGGAGACGTCTCAGAACGGTTAGAGATGTGATGTGAAGTTTCCAGTTCAGATTATAAGTAAAGGACAGACCGAAGATGTTCAATGTAGAAGAGGGGATAGTTGTCTGGAAGGTTGTGTCGAATTGATAGATGGAGGAGTTAAGTTTCTGAGGCATTGAACAATACCAAGTTTGCTCTGCCCCAGTCAGAATTTTTAGAAAGATCAGAAGTCAAGCGTTCTGTCGCTTCCCTGCGTGAAATGTTTACTTCCTGAAGGGTTGGACGTCTATGAAAAGACGTGGAAAACTGCATGGCGGTATCATCAGCGTAGGAGTGGATAGGACAAGAAGTTTGGTTTAAAAGATCATTAATGAATAATAAGAAGAGAGTGGGTGACAGGACAGAACCCAGAGGAACACCACTGTTTAGGAGAACAGTGACCGTCTACCACAGCAGCAATAGAACGGTCAGACAGGAAACTTGAGAAGAAGTTACAAAGAGAAGGAGAGAAGCCATAGGAGGATAGTTTGGAAATCAAAACTCTATCAAAAGCTTTCGATATGTCCAAGGCAACGGTAAAAGTTTCACCAAAATCTCTAAAAGAGGATGACCAAGACTCAGTAAGGAAAGCCAGAAGATCACTTGTAGAGCGGCCTTGACGGAAACCATACTGGCGATCAGATAAAAAGTTGTGAAGTCATAGATGTTTAAGAATCTTCCTGTTGAGGATAGATTCAAAAACTTTAGATAGGCAGGAAATTAAAGCAATACGACGGTAGTTTGAGGGATTAGAACGATCACCCTTTTTAGGAGCGGGCTGAATGTAGGCAAACTTCCAGCAAGAAGGAAAGTGGATGTTGACAGACAGAGCTGAAAGAGTTTGATTAGGCAAGTTGCAAGCACGGAGGCACAGTTTCGGAGAACAATAGGAGGGACCCCATCAGGTCCATAAGCCTTCCGAGGGTTTAGGCCAGCGAAGGCACGGAAAACATCATTGCAAAGAATTTTAATAGGTAGCATGAAGTAGTCAGAGGGTGAAGGAGAGGGAGGAACAAGCCCAGAATCGTCCATGGTAGAGTTTTTAACAAAGGTTTGAGCGAAGAGTTCAGCTTTAGAAATAGATGTGATAGCAGTGGTGCCATCTGGTTGAAATAAAGGAGGGAAAGAAGAAGAAGCAAAGTTATTGGAGATATTTTTGGCTAGATGTCAGAAGTCACGAGGAGAGTTAGATCTTGAAAGATTTTGACATTTTCTGTTAATAGACGCAACATCTAGCTTTGGACTGAAAATGAAGATAGAGAAAGTAGGAGGGAACAGAAAAGGGGCTAATGTCAGTTGCCTCATACACCTGAGTTTTAGTGATTGATTGAAAATTAGATCTAAGATCGAGAATGTTGCAGAAGTTAATGAAGAAAAAGTTGAAGGGGATGTCAAGACACTTAGGGTTGATTTCAGAAGAGCAGTCCAATCTGGGGACATTTATGGTCCCCTTCCCAGATGGGGATTCCGAGGTTGGTGTAGGAGTCGTCATGATAACTTAAAATTTTGAGTGAAGCGTGTGTGTAATTAGGTGCTTGCAGTTTTGTGTAAAGGAAGAGAGTTGAATTTAGAGAGCAGGCTGTGACTGCCCCCTTGTGTTGTGAGACACAAAGGGAAACGTTCAGTGAGGTCACATCTGGATTTAAAGATAGGTTCACAGCACCCCCTGATCCAGTGCTTTAGACGTTACTGAGAATAATTATCGTTTCGGCAGGTGCCTACTGCCTCCTCCCAAACGTTTTTCTGTTCTTTTCCGAGTGTAAAGGCTGAAGACAATGCTGCTTCTCTTTTCATTCATATTTTCTTCACAGGGATGTTTAAGATTGATTCCAGGATAATCTTGTAATGTTATCGTTCAGGCAGGAGTGATTTTACTCCCTTTTTTTCACGTATTGTCTTACAGGAAGCTTAAAACAGATTGGAATATTTTGGTTTAACATCGCCCGCTAAGAGAGTTGAAAGGTCTGCCCGCAACCTGTCAAATACTTCCTCTTTCTCGGTTCTGAGTTCATGCACATGCTCCGTACACTCTTCCTGTTTTCTTTGTACCCAAGTAAAGGTAGCTGCCACATTTGACTACACTAATATGTATTTTGTTTATTTAAGAGGTAACGTAAGTTGTTTTCGTCCTCTTGTTAACGTCACAAGATTTGCAACTCGTAATTCTGCTGATAATATAAATTAGAGAAGTAATAACGAGTCATGCTCGGTGTACTGCTTCCTGGTGCGGAAACCTTATAAGGATATGTTATGTTTTCTTATATATATATATATATATATATATATATATATATATATATATATATATATATATATATATATATATATATATATATATATATATATATATATATATATTTTTTTTTAATTATTATTATTTTTTTTTTACGTAAGAGGGTCACTGGCCAAGGGAAACAAAACTTTATTACTAGAACCCGTGTGAAGAAATGCTGCATAAGATTCCTTGTAAAATGGCAACAGAAACACAGCTGGCGACAGGAAAGATGGAGTTTTGGTGCAGAGAAGACGTAATACGGAGAAGCGTAGATCGGCACGCCAGACGATTCCGCTTCTGAAGTACTTTTTTGCTGCTGACTTACTGAAACATGAATTTTTGAGTTGGGATCTCGACTAATCAGCGATGAGTGACTTTGTGATGTATGCAGACTGGGCCGTGAAAATGTGAGGCAGAGACAGGCAGACAGATTGAGTTGTTACTAATAATGATACTGAGAATGATAATGACAATAATTATGATAAAGTAAGGGTAATGATATTAATGATATTAATAATATTAATAATAATAATAATGATGATAATAATAATAATAATAATAATAATAATAATAATAATAATAATAATAATAATAATAATAATAATAATAATAATAATAATAATAATAATTATTATTATTATTATTATTATTATTATTATTATTATTACTATTATTATTATTATTATTATTATCATTAATATTATCATTATTATCATTATTATTATCATTATTATTATTATTATTATTATTATTATTATTATTATTGCTATAATTGTTGTTATTATTATTATTATTTGTTTTTTTCTTTTATTATTATTATTATTATTATTATTATTATTATTATTATTATTATTATTATTATTATTATTATTATTACTACTATTATTTAATGTTCTACTTCTACTACTACTACTACTACTACTACTACTACTACTACTCGTTACTACTACTACTACTACTACTACTACTATTGTTACTACTATTACTATTACTACTACTACTGCCACTACTTCTACCACCACCACCATCAACACTAGCACTTCTCATCGAGTATGGAGGCGCAAAACGTAAAACAGGCGAAGTGGTTCAGATAGTTAGTTTATTGGTTGTCAGTTCTCACAAAAAGAAAAGAAAGAAAGAAAGAAAGAAAGAAAATAAATAAATAAATGAAAACAAATAAAATAAATAAATAAATAAGTAAATAAATAAATAAATAAATAGATAAACAAATAAATATCCTAGTAAATAAATAAATGCAAAATGGTAAAATAAATAGATAACTGAATAAACCAAAATGGTGTCAACATACCCTTGAATAAGATAGAGTTGGAAATTTGCAAAACCATTACTTTTACTTTTGGTGTTTTGTTAATAATCATTCTGCGTTAGATTTCATTCTTCTATATTTTTTAAAAATTGTTATTCAGCTTTACGTGTACAAGTATTTAGTTTTCAACTGTGTGTGTGTGTGTGTGTGTGTGTGTGTGTGTGTGTGTTAAGGTATTTCTGCTTCCTCCTTCCTGTTTTCCTCTGCTCTCCTGCTCCCCTCATGCACCCTCACACACTCTCCGTGCTCCCCCCTAATCCAGCCAGCCCAATGCCACACCTTCCTTCCGCCCCACCTCGCCCCGCCTCACCTTAATTAGTGGTTAGCTCAGGTAAGGTTATCAGAACGACTCGCCTCTGCACTCCACCTTCAATATTCGCCAGACATACCTGCGAAAACGTGTATGCGAGATTAAAATTGCTGGAAAAATATCAATGATTGCCTACGAAAGTAATTCTCGTTGAGATTAAGACTACTAAAATTAATTATATCAGATTTGATAGTGTATTTATATTAATTCCAACAAGCTTAATTGTATTTTGTGATTAAATAAGCTTAAAATAAACAGCAACGATACGTTTATATGCAAAGTTCATACAACTACCGAGTGCATCGTACAGTTTGTTTACGTAAAACAGTTTCAGACTAAAACAAGCATTTCATTTTGATACTTTTCATAACAAGAAAATTAAATAGTTACACAAGACGAATATATCTATCTTGTGACTACTAATAACATTACACACTTATTTAATTTGAATAACTCTAGGTAACTCTTCTTAGAAATGTATATGCAATAGCAGAACTAAAAACTATTTAACAACTCGGTCACTTCCTGTTACTGGTGTCTTTCGAAACTTAACTCTAAATCTGCACCAAATCATTATGAAGCTTAACGCCAAGCCACACCAACCAAAAGGTCAACAGAATAATAGTAAGAATAAGAGTTGTACATTATTAAATACAGAACTTGGCACCAATTACGAAACACATGCTAGACACGTATACATATAAAAGACACTCACTTCACTATTTTCAACTACATGATCTCTATCTCAGTGCTGTCAGGTAATTTAAATATGCCTGTAGTATTTCCTCTCTGATACCAATCTTAAACACACACACACATTAATGAACTCGATGTAGAGGTCAGTTTTTTTTTTTTTTTTTTTTTTACAAAGCCTGGAGGGAAGGTCATGTAAAGTATGCCAGAAAACGTCCAAATCAAAGTATCTTTTCGAAAATAAATAGATCACCATGACATTTCGCTGTACAACCTTTCCTGAACCTAATTTACTTGGACATATTGAGAATGTTTTCTCTCTCTCTCTCTCTCTCTCTCTCTCTCTCTCTCTCTCTCTCTCTCTCTCTCTCTCTCTCTCTCTCTCTCTCTCTCTCTCTTAATTTAATTTAGGATTTTCTACTCTATTCGTTCATCGTATTTGTTAACGCTGGATAGCTTTCAATGTCCTTTTTTTTCTTCGAAATCATTCTTCTACTTAAACCATTCTAAAACTGTAGTTTTTCTGCTGCACTTTTTTCTTAATTTTTTCCTTTTTTAATATTGCTTATTATTACTTCACAAACCTTTCTATCGCTTATCGCTTCTATACCTCCTTTTCGTTTAATATTCCCTCTTCATCAATCACTTCTTTCTCCTACTTCAGGCCACAGTAAACTACTAAACCCTAAAATACTAAACTGTACCCAAAAAGAAGTATACAAAAGTGCATCCCGACAGACGAACCCTCTTCTCTGACAGACAGTATGTACGGACTTTCCTTTCATGTTCGAATCGCTTATTTATCTTGGACATTTGTATTCCACTGGAGCGGAAAAATTGTTTACAGTATTCTTCTCATCTTTTATGCACGCTCCGTCCTCTAACTCAGCTTGCGTCTCCCGTAAGGCTGCCAGAGATTGCTGCAACAATGCGTCACCAAACAGAAGCAGCAGCAGCAGGCCATTTGGTGCCAGTGTTTGGAGAGGTACTCGTGTGTGGGAGTTTGAAAGGAAACATAACACATGGTTCAAAAAGAAAGGAGAGTTGTATGAATGAGAGAAAAAATACATCACGACCTTGATCTTTCTGTTTCTGTCTTTGTCTGGCCGTCTGTCTGCATGCCTGGCTAGTTGATTGGCTGGCTGACTGGCAGACTGGCTGACTCTCTCTCTCTCTCTCTCTCTCTCTCTCTCTCTCTCTCTCTCTCTCTCTCTCTCTCTCTCTCTCTGGCTCTGTTTGAGTTTTTATCTTCACAGTTTTCTCCTTCAGTGTAGTTGCCTCGTGTAAAATTAGATAAATATGTAGAACAGGAATAAGTTACAACCAATCTCTCTCTCTCTCTCTCTCTCTCTCTCTCTCTCTCTCTCTCTCTCTCTCTCTCTCTCTCTCTCTCTCTCTCTCTCTCTCTCTCTCTCTCTCGTAACTGTCTGGACGCTCTACAAACACTTCCTGATGACACATGAATAAGGCAGTAAGTTGATGCATCACTGACAACCTTTGTAATTTGGTGTGATGGAGAGTTTGCCCGCTTTCTGAGGCAAACTGTAAAGCAACATGCACCGGCAGCGCGTAGGTAAGAAATCAACTGCCTTACGTGAGCATTGCAGGGAGGTCTTCACAGGAGGAGTCACGCCACACCACGCTAAGCCAACCAAACACTCGCTGCCATTGAAAGCGGAGAATCCCTTACTTGACTTAGTGCCTTTGCCCATTCTCTGTTCGTGTTTGTTTCGTTCTGTGGTTCTTCGTTCTTCGTTCCTTCTTTCTCATCTTTCTAGCCCTCGTGTTTTCTGAAATTTTTCTTTTCTTGATTATCCACTTCAGCAATATAGGTAATGATTGTAAGTTCTGAGTCACCTCTGGAAAATAAACTGTGAAAATGTGTAATTGTCCCCAGAAGGCGAAATAAAGGGATTCGCTTACGTTCCGGTAGACTTGAAGCAAAGGCCGCCAGGGTGAAATTCTTGCCTGTAATTCTCAGTTGTAGCAGAGAATTAAGGTTATATTTATGTGTAATTTTCGAGCACTTTGGTTTCCAGTGTGTTTAAGATTACGTGGTGCAGCAGACCAAGAATTTCACCCTGGTGGCCTTTCCCTGAGTCCGCCAGAGCCTTAGTGAGTCCCTTCATTGTCCACAATTCCTTATTCGGATGTGGCACAAAACTTACAAAGGCTTCTTAGTGTCAAAGATTTGGTGTTGCAGTTTGCGGTTGTTTGTGGAAGAATGATACGAGACGGGCACTGAATGTTGACGGAAGTGAAATGACAGACCTCTCTCTCTCTCTCTCTCTCTCTCTCTCTCTCTCTCTCTCTCTCTCTCTCTCTCTCTCTCTCTCTCTTTTCTATCAATCAACATAAGAATCGTGCGCAATAGAGTGAATGGTTACTTCGCCGTCAGGAAAGATTATGCGAGAGAGACAGCAGATGACAGATACTTTCAAATTCTGTCGTCAGTACGAGAGAAGGACATTTAAGGAGCCTTTACTGTAAAAAAAAAAAAAAAAAAAAACTTTAAATGTCGATGTCGATGCAAAAATGTATCACTTTGTGTGTGCTCATTGACAATTTAATATTTTCTGTTATTTTGATATTTGTTTTGACGGAAGAAAGATGCTTATAATTTTATTCCTTTATTTATTTCTAAGTATGCCACCAATTTTGAATGCTGATGAGAGTTGAAGAGCTGCTGTGTGTCATCCTTTCTGCTTGTCCCTCTTCTCCCGGTGCTTACTGACGGTATTAATGCCGGTGACTGCTTGTGTTGTTTCAGAGAGGTGTGCATGAGGGCGTGGCTGCAGCTGCGGGAGACACCTTTGCTGGGATGTATCTGTCCTGACGACAAGGACAAGAAGTGCTCCCGCCTATACTCACTTGTCAACAAGAACCCCTGTGTCGGTGAGTGCCTCCCTGTCATCCTATTCCTCTCAGGTGCCAGTTTCGGGAGAGGTTTGTGAGGCAGATAAGCAGGAGCAGCGAGGCGCGGCGGCCCAACGGTGAAGTGTGTTTGGTAATGATTCGGTATCTCAGTTTTATGATGATTTGAGTGTTTTTATTTCAGAGACAACTTACGTCACCAAGCCGTGTACAGGAACTCCAGGACTTGTTCCTCGTCACTCACTGTTTAAGATTAAGACGTGTATTCCCAAACGTTTCGGTGTCTTAGCTTAATTACCTTTAACAGTCTTTAATATAGTACATTATTAAGCCTTTCAAGAGTGTTTTCATTATTTCAGAGATACTTTCAGTATTCTGCATTACCGGTGGGAGCAAAACTCTCATGGGAACCAAATCAGTGATCTCTGCGACCTTTGCAAAAGTGTCAGTGAGACAGAAAAATGAAAACACAGGGCTGAGATGCTGCTGTTATGGCTACCACTACTTACTATTTCTAAATCGAATTAAGGTGGTGAGCCTTTGCCAGCCGTCACCTAGAGAGCGTGACGCAGAGGCCTTGAGCGTATACTGATCGGAGCGTCACGCGACCAAACACTGAAATCACATAAGTAAGAAGTTGCATCCGTGGCCTCGGCCAAGAAGTTATTGTAGGACTGGAGTTTAGTATTCCAAGAAATCTTATTAAATATATGCATCTTATGTTCTTAATGCTGGCTGGACACATTCAGGGGAATAGCCAACTATAGCGTGGCGGCTTAGAAGGCATACGACGATTTTCATCCTTCATGTTATAACATTCTTTTTCTAAATCTGACATTACCACATCGTGAGAATAATGCTTGGGTTCGGTACAGTAACACCAACTGTTTGTGTTGCTGAGACAGTCTCAGTTTTGTCAATTAAGTTGTCTTTTCCTTGCTTAATGACTCCTGTGAAAACTATACGAGCTTCATATATTTTTATTTTTATTTTATTAGAGCAATATTGCCAAACCTCGGTAGATAAGGGTGCGGGCCAAATGGCTGGAGTAGGAGCACGCTGTCCGCAGTGACCGTGTAGCAGCAGTAATGATTAACGCTTCAGTGACACAGGTGACTCGTTAGCGGTGTAGGTGTTGCGTCCGTCTCTGTCTGTCTGTGAGTCCTGTGTGCTGCTGCTTCTGTCTCTCAGTCCGCAGTTTTTTAGCCTTTTCCTTCCCCTCTGGATTTACAGACTCTTTACTTCTTGTTTCTGCCACTGTTAGTTCCATTTCCCTCACGCGTCCACCACTTTCAAGGTTCATTACTCGCCACTCCTTTGAAGCCTGAATCTGGTCCGTGGTTTACCGGCCCAGAGTCCAAATAAGGATTCGTAGCAACTCGCCAGCGGCAGATTCATCAGCCGCCACGGATGGATGGTAGTGATGTGGAGCAACTCTAGTGACTCATTGGTTCACCTCCTTAGAGAACATCACCAGCTGGGCGACGTGCTTAGTAACAGTCCCGCCGGGGCGTCCCTTGCAGGGGAGCGGTACCCAGGGCGCTTGGCGGCCATGTCGCGGGTGGCGGCCGCCCTGGAGCTGCCGCTCTCTAAGGCGGTGCCGGTGCCCACGGCCGCCGCCACGCACCTCATCATCTCCTCTTCCCAAGCTGAACCCCTCTTCCCCCTCTCCACCATCCACCACTACCTCCAGCACCTGCCGGTGACCAGTACGTGCCTCCTTCATTACCATCTTCGCGTCACTTTCGCTTGACTAAATTCAACACTTTTCTTTCCCTCATGACACATTTCTCGGTTCCCACAGCCCTCTCAGTAGCCGTAGAGCCACTCAATCAACACCTGCATGTGTCAGTTACTTGTACCCCTCCCCTTCCCTTAGCACACCTGTTTGTAATTATACTGTGCAGCACCTGGCGTGTCAATTGCACCTTGTCAAGTTTACAATTTTTGCAAACCCTGTACACTTTACAGTCTTAGTCACTTTAATGCCCCTCACATAAAATTATAGTGTTCCGCCGCGGAGCATCGAGTCATCGCGCCCCTTCCAGCCCACCACAACCTTCCTCTTGCGCCCAGGACGATTCACGCTCCATCAGCTTGGTAGTTTAGTTACGCCCCTCTGGGCAAACACACACCTGCTAATTGGATTCATGGCGATCTGTTGAATTATAAACAAGTATAGGCACCCATTGGAATACACACACACACACACACACACACACACACACACACACACACACACACACACACACACGTACAAACACACACACACACACACACACACACACACACACACACACACACACACACACACACACACACACACACACACACACACACACACACACAAACGCAAAGTAATACAAATTTCCTACCGCACTCCGGTGAGTATTTCATTTCACAGTACATTTTCAGCACAGTACGAAGGCAATTGGACACCCGATATGTAAATGAAAGGAATGAGATGAGGTCAACAATAGACTAAACTAGTCCACTCGTCCATCCAAAATTTTACCCTTTCCTCTGTAAACACGCCGACCACCACCACCACCACCATAAGCGAGCAAGCACTGAACACACAACAACAACAAAGTGTGCAAAGTTTTAGCTGTAAGAGGAAGGAGCTTAGATAACCTTTACTAAACTGTATCTTGTGCTCCATCTAGCTTCTGAGAGTCAAGGGAGGGTTTTGGTTCAGCTTCAGGTATTGGGGATTACACTGCTATGCCACACCATAAAAGGAACCCTCACGTTAATCTCTGTACCGTGGTTGTCTGTCACCCGTGTAGCGGATGCCTCCAACCACACCACCACCTCCACTGCCACCACCTCCACCACCACTTCCACCTCCATCACTGGTACGTTGGCGTCTCCCCACAGCTGGCCTCCCTCCACTCCCCTCTCTGCACCTTCCCTTCTTTATGAGGCTCACTTACTCGCCCTCTCTGCCTCCCAAGGGCCAAAATTTACGCCCTTTTGCATGATATATTTTTCCCAGCCCCGTCCGTCCCTCAGCACAATTCAGCACCACTCAGCACTCAGCAGCACTCAGCACCTCTTAGCACCAGCACCACGTGAACGTTCGGCACCCCAACACCACTTTTCTTCACCACTGTTACCACCTCCACCACCACCACCACCACCACCACTACCGCAGCTGCCGCAATCATCAGCACCGCCTAGTACTCTCAGCCACCGCTTGCCGTAGCCTGCCTGTGTGGCGTAGCGGACACGCGCGGCCTCCTCGGGTAATGAGCAAACTTGTAGCTATTTATGTCTGTGTGTAGATCTATTGATGGGTAAGTGTTGCTGCGGGCTTGCCTTCGCCATGTGTTTTGGGAAGGATCTGCGAGTGTTGATTCCTGTTTTGATTTTCTCTTTACTTTCTCCCCACAGAGCCTCTTTTTTTCCTCCATTATGTTCCTTAAAGTGTCCACCATGACTATGTTAAACGTGTACATGCTTAGTAATAAGTATTTTTTGTTGCTGTTGATGCTGTTGTAGTTTTGTCAGTTCGTCATTGCACTGCAAGATAACTTGAGTACAAAGGAGTTCTATTTATGGTGCCAACAAACAATATCATTATTATTATTATTATTATTATTATCATTATTATTATTATTATTATTATTATTATTAGTAGTAGTAGTAGTAGTAGTAGTAGTAGTAGTAGAAGTAGTAGTAGTAGTAGTAGTAGTAGTAGTAGTAGTAGTAGTAGTAGTAGTAGTAGAAGTAGTACTTGTAGTAGTAGTAGTAGCAAAAGTAATAGTAGTAGTAGTAGTAGTAGTAGTAGTAGTAGTAGTAGTAGTAGTAGTAGTAGTTGTTGTTGTTGTTGTTGTTGTTGTTGTTGTTGTTGTAGTAGCAGTAGTAGTAGTAGTAGTAGTAGTAGTAGTAGTAGTAGTAGTAGTAGTAGTAGTAGTAGTAGTAGTAGTAGTAGTTGTTGTTGTTGTTGTTGATGTTGTTGTAGTAGTAATGGTAGTGGTAGTTGTAGTAGTAGTAGTAGTAAAGTAGCAGTAGTAGTAGTAGTGGTAATAGTAGTAGTACGTAGAAGCTTCCTCCCTCCGGTTAAGGGACCACACGAGTAATGCCACAATATATTTTAGGTATCGTAAAGGATGACTGGAAGAGAAGAGAGACGTAACAAGGGAACTGGAAACCTCCTGTGTCTTTATGCACAGTGATGCGAGGCGTGTCTTCTTTTTATGTCCCTTTAATGAGGATCTCAGCCCGGCACATAATTTATCATTATTATTATTATTATTATTATTATTATTATTATTATTATTATTATTATTATTATTATTGTTGTTGTTGTTGTTGTTATTATTATTACTATTATCATTATTGTTTTTGATGTTGTTAATGCTACAATAAGAAAAAAATAAGAAAAAAAAACTCCCGCCAGATACAAAAAGAAACCTCATCGACTTTCCGGAGACAAACAGGAACAAAGAAACCAATCGAGGAGAAATGAGTGATGTATACAGGATGGAATGGAGGAGTGGTGATGCCGTGATCTTTGCCTATCGATGATATACTTTTTGTGATTTTTTACCAGTACAGGAGGCTGACCAAGGGTTATAAGACGCTCGAAAATAAACTGTCATTATTTCTCCTAGAAGGTTCAAGGATAAGACTTTCTTTGAAAGTTTCATTTGTGTGCTACGAAGAGGAGGAGGAGGAGGAGGAGGAGGAGGAGGAGGAGGAGGAGGAGGAGAGGAAAAGGAAGGAGGAGAAGGAGGAGGAGGAGGAGGAAGAAAAGAAGAAGAAGAAGAGAAGGAGGGAGAAGAAGAAGAAGAGGAGGAGGAGGAGGAGGAGGAGGAGGAGGAGATAGATTAATTTTTCCTTACACTCAAACAAGGAACATGATGTATAAGTATGTATTTGTGTATGTATATATTTGGTAGAGATAAATCGTTCTTCAGCTGAGTATGTTAATGTGTAAGTACTAGTGTTAAGGGTGATGTGAGGTAGGCGTTGTGTACCGTTATAGCCTTTATCGCGCACCAGTAATGCACCACGCACCGCAGCATGCGTAGTATTTGAGAGCGTGGGGAGAACTGGCGTGGGAGGAAAGGGGAGACGGTGATATGAAAGAAAGTCGTGTGTGTGTGTGTGTGTGTGTGTGAGTGCGTGGGGCATGAGGCAGCATGAGGAGGGAGCACACACAGTCTTGCCTTGGGACACGCCACTGGACTGAGGAATGGCGCACAGTCCCCTCACTGCAGTTGTCACACGCCTGCCAGAATAGACCACCACCGTCACCATCTTACCACTAGTTATGAATGCCCAAATTCACTCACTTGCATCAACAAAGAAATCTGAAGTGCCTGAATGCACATAAATTTTCCATCAAAACAAAATCTGGTCCCTCAAGATGTCTGAGGCTCCCCTTCAAGCCTAAGTACAGTGTTGCCAAGATCCTCTTCCGCTACCTCTAATGACAGCACACCTTACTAATCCTCTTCCCATCCCCGCGCCGCCGCCACAGAGACCGACCACAACGTATCTCTGGAGCAGCTCAAATATCTGGCGGGGACCTGTCAGTCAGCCCTCGAAGACTGCGTGGCGGAACCCGGCTGCCGTAGGTAAGCTGATATTCTGTAGGCTTTCACCGCAATGTGAAGTTTAATATAAAGGTTCAGCCTACCTAGCATTAAAGCGTCATCAAATTACGTTACTCGAGTACAGTAAACGAAATTATATACAATCTACAGAGCTTTCACTTGTACGGTACTAAATTGAGTAGGTTTATTGTACATAACATGAAAACAAAAAAAGAAAAAAAACATAGCTACTCTATTACTACATAAAAACACGAAGATATTTAGCAGTAAGCAACAAGAAAATGACAAGAAAATTAGAGAGAAAAAAATATGTTGGAAAGGAGCACTACAACATTAAATAAAAAAGAAAATGTGGTGCTATCATATATATATATATATATATATATATATATATATATATATATATATATATATATATATATATATATATATATATATATATATATATATATATATATATATATATATATATATATATATATATATATATATATATATATATATATATATATATATATATGTGTGTGTGTGTGTGTGTGTGTGTGTGTGTGTGTGTGTGTACAGAAAAAAAACAATCATTATATATAAAAACTCGTAAAAAAAAAAAGTGCCCACCAAATGACGAGAGGTGAGAGGCATTGCGGTAGCTTTAAGTAATGCGAGGCGTGACGAGGGACGTGTTCTCACCGCCAGCTACCTGCACCTGCTGAACGGCCACTGCGAGGACGGCAAGTGCCACCGCGACGCCTGCATGAGCTCAGTGCAGGACATCTATAAGTATCTGCTGGAGACCAACCAGGAGCTTGCCCTCAAGATCGCTCTCTGCGTGTGTCGGTGAGATGGCTTCCTTCTATGTAACCTCCAAGTAAACTCTTCCCTTGGCAAACTCACCCAGTCTAACGTAACATCCTCGATTTTTTGTTGTGTATTAGGTTATTTAATTTAGCTTCTATGTAAACCCCACTAAAATAGATCTTCCCTTGATAAAACTCCCCCAATCTTAAATAAAATAATTGAATTTTTTTTAAATGTGTGTAGGTAAGTTCGGTTTCCAAGTAAACCTCGCCGAGCTTAATGCTATGCAAACTCCATTCAATTAAACCCACCTACTAATAAATTCCCCTAACCAAAAGTAACATATTTGATTTTCTGTTACGTGTGAAGGTGGAGTTCAATCAGCTTCCATTTAAACTCGCTCAAGTAAACTCTCCCCTTTATAAAACTTCCCCAATCTAAAATAACATAATTGACTTTATTAACGTGTGTAGGTAAGTTAGTTCAGTTTTCAAGTAAACTTCGCCCAGCTTAATTCTACCATGATAAATTTCCTTAATCTCACCAAATTAAATCTAACCAAACTAAGCCAAACATAATTTATTGTGAAGGCGGGTTATTTTTAAGGAAATCTTGTGTATTTAATGTTCGTATAGGATGTTTATCTTGGTATGCTTATATGGTAGTGTATGGCAATCTAGTATTTTCTCTCTCTCTCTCTCTTTCTCTCTCTCTCTCTCTCTCTCTCTCTCTCTCTCTCTCTCTCTCTCTCTCTCTCTCTCTCTCTCTCTCTCTCTCTCTCTCTCTCTCTCCCGGCACTCCCAGACTGATGCCTTCACTCCCCCAGCACGCCTTTAAGCCATTGTTCTCCGAGGGAAACACAGACCTGGAAGTAGTATCCTTTTTAACACTTAAGATTTCGGTTTTTCTCCACAGTGCTCATCGCCAGAGTTTGCAGAAATCGCTGTAACATTTCATGGTGGCTACCTAATATCTCTCCTTATATTAGCGGTTTTCATTTATTTATTTTTTTGCTGCGATTGCCTCGGAATTCGTACACTGCCTTTACATATTCTGAGGAGTATGTTTTGTATAGTTTTTGATGACAGAATTGCTTGTTTTTGTATTTTATTCCAGATTTTTTTTTTTTTTTCGTCCGCCTCTTCTTCGGCGTCTGATGAAGATGTTTTAAGACTTCTAAGACGCTTAAGCCTTCTTACTGTACCCCCTTCCCCCAAGACACGGCGCTCCGAGGGAAAGGATTTGTAAGCTCCGTATTCAAGGCTGTCCCTAATTAAACTACGAGTCATACGGCGGTACTTTCTACGTACGCACCAAGTAAAAAGTTTGGAGTGAATTCCACCACTCACCTGAAGGCTTTCCGGCATTGCACGCTGCCAACGGAGCGATTCACGTCACTGGAAGAGAGATGGTTTAGTTAAGTGACAGGAGCTTTGGCTCATGCCAGCCTTGAAGACTCAGGGTTTTGAAGGGTTACGTCTATTCTGGGACAGCAACAATGATTCTAGGTATATTTTTCCGAAGTAAGTTTTTCTTTAAACCAAAATAATTTTCGCCATGATTAATTCCCGCAACCTAGAGTCACATATTTTTATCCATCAAAGGAATTATTATTATTACTATCATTATTATTATTATTATTTTTTTTTTTTTTGTGGATGTAATGTTCATGAAGGAAATTTACCAACATATTTTCTACCGGCAAATTAACAATGCAGAGAAATTTTGCGTAATATCCTAAACGAAATTAAGCTCAGGAAATTATCAATTTGGTAGTGATTAAGAAAATCTGAATACATACAGGATGTCATGCGTCAAAATGACAATAGATGGAAAGATTACAGTAATCGAGTTACAACCCAGGAACAATAAAAGAAGGTAGAGGAAAGTGGGGAGAAAAATCGATCAAAATGGAGAGAAAAGTTTTGCTGGCGTGTCATGGAAGAGAGAAGAGATGGAAGTGAGTAGAAAAGTGAAGAGAGGCTTTTGTTCTGCAGTGAAATGATAGAAACGTTAATGATAAATGATGACGAAATATATGGAGATTCAGTGCATTAAAAGAAAAATAATATGGAAATAAAGTTGTAAATTAGAGCTGTATTTCATACATATGTAATAATTGTCTTGCGTAAGGAGTTCAAAAAAAAAAAAAAAAATAGGGGAATAAAGGCTCTAATGAACTTTTCCAACAAACCAGAAAACAGTAAACTAGAACACAAATCCAACTTTTAAAAAACTTGGAATTCCGAACAACAGTTTGTTTCTGGAACTGCAGCAGCGAGTTAGAGCCTTGTCTCGGCCAGCCTCCCTCGGGGCCCTCCATGTCCCCGAGGCGTCACCACACTTTAGACCAACACAAGAAACGCTCCCGGACCCGCAGCTGTGCCCAGGAGGGACAGTAAAGACAGTGATCAGTGGCAGGAACGATGAAACTGCTCAGTAATTACAAATGTATTGACGTAAACTCGTGATTTAGTTAGTAGCTCTTCCTTGCGTTATTATATATTTGCACTGGTTCAATATTGCCATTGTGATGACATGCACTCAATAATTAAAAGTATCAGGCAATGAAATATAAGAAAGCGTATACATTAGAATCCCTAAATACACACACTAAGGAATTTATCTGTTAATAATGCACAACCTATTCTATCGTAAAATGGCATGACACGTGAATCGACCAAGCCTTCACTGCGTCGAGACTTGTGAACTAATGAGATAACAAACAAGAGGGAAAAATCCACGTATCACAGCGTAGTGCTCTCTCGTGTCCCCCAGAAGGTGAGGCAGCAAGGACAGAGGCCATGCTGATAACGGTACTATGGAGTTTACTTTTTAATATAAATATTCATTGAAAGTAGTGACCTCGATGCGTCCAAACAATGCGACCTTGCACTGGGAGAAAGTACTGGCAACACTCCTACACCACGCCCCGCGTATCTATGACGGCTGCACCGCATGTCTATCCTAGAAATTATTAAGATGTTGATTCATATGTGTTTATTAAATTAGTGTTTTCGAAACCAAAAGCGATAATTTAAAGTTTTTAAGCGACAGACTACTTTGAAAATGCAGTGACGAATATGTCAAGAAAATTATTAGTTAAATATGCTGCCAATAAACAAAAACAAAAACAAAAAAAAACAAAAAAACATAAAAACTGGCGTGAAAATCGAATATTATGCTTCACATTCTTGATAAAGATTTGTAAAGAGTAAATACGAATGAGAGATTCCCTGTGCCAGGCGGCAGACTAATCCCAGGGCTTCCAGGGATGGTGCCACACATGATCCTTCTCTCGCACTCTCCACACCCTTCACACAGACCCAGTACAAACCATCAACTCACCCTTGTTTCCCTCCAACCCTACAGGAAACACGACGGCCGGGAGGAGGAGGGATGCCGGAGTGCTCAACGGCGCCTCCACCCGCCGTGCGCCGAGACCACCGAGACGCCCTCTATCAGCCAGTGCCACAACCTGGGCCGGGACTGCCGCGGCGACCGAGTTTGCAGGTGAGAACACACAGCCATCAGTGCATGACGATTATCATTACAAAACGCTATAATAATTTAACGAACACGATATCTGTACACCCTAGTCTTCGAAACATTATGGCGTCATATAACACGTGCGCGTTCTATTAATCAATCTACCAAATAATTAATGAGTCAATCTACGCAGTCACAATACCCTAAAAACAGTTCATGTGTATCTAACATTATCATTAACATTTTGATCCTCTTATTTATTATTTATGAATACATATGAAGCCAAATTTCATCAATCCACGTACGTAAACAGTCGTTATGTACGAATAATTTAAGTAAAAAATATGTTATGTAAATAAAGTTGCAGTATTCTAAAAAAGTAAGCTCTTTTTAGTGACATAGAGACAATAAAAAAAAAAAAAGGAAAGTGGCAGACGAAGCAACCCACGGATAATTCACAGCAAATAACAAATTAAAGACAAGCCCGTAACTATCCCACAGACTACTAGTTACAAAAAAAAAAAAAACCTTATGACGCGGAAGTAAAAGCGACCAGCAGTAATTCTAAATAAGGAGTGTATGTACGAGTACCTGGAAAAAAAGTGAAATATGTCGAAATTCTAACATGAAAGCAATTTATATCAACAAAAACTGTAGCGTCCCCGAGGCAGGACGCGACACGGGAGCAATTTCACTTTACAAATTTCGGTCTCTCTTTTACAACAGTTCCCTTATATGAATAACTACCTTTTTTGTAAGCCTTTTAATTATACATTCCCTCAGTACGATTTGAACCAGGCCAAAGTGTATTATTTCGATATTATGGATATAGTTTGAATATTTTTGGTGGGTGGTACAATATACATTTTTTTATTCGCCTGTCTCTATGTTTCCTTTCTGAATGTTGGCAGAGAGAGAGAGAGAGAGAGAGAGAGAGAGAGAGAGAGAGAGAGAGAGAGAGAGAGAGAGAGAGAGAGAGAGAGAGAGAGAGAGAGAGAGGATCTAGTTCTCTCATTTTCACACTTCAGTCATCTGCCCTTCCGTTCTCTCCTTTCTCTTATTTTTACATCATTACCCTTCTTTCCTCCCTCTCATCTTCCCTACTGCCCTATTTTCCTTTCACTCCTTAGTATTTCTTTTTAACTTTCTTCTCCTTATCATCATCATCCTTTTATCCTTCAAGTCTTCCCTACTGCCCTAATTTCCTTTCTCTCCTTGCTCATTCTTTTTTTACTTATCTCCCTTCCTTCTCCTCTCTCTTCTCTAGTTCAGACACAATAAAAGTCTTCCTTCTGCTTGCTTGCCTCTCAATGGTTGGCGCAGCCAGTGTGAATGGAGTGTGTGTAGCTGTGGTTGTGGTGGCGCCTCTCATCCATCTTTCATATTTCAATGTTTGTACGTGGGTGTGCGAGTTTTCTCTCTGTTTTTGCCTTCTGAATCTTCGCTCACAGTAAGATGTTTTAGTGTGTTCCCCGCCGGCACTTTGCACACGCTGACCCAACCACCTCGCCCATGACTTTTGAAGCGGTTTATAATTTGTAGGTCGGAGTTTCTTGTTTATTTTATTTGCTGCTCGCTTGTTTTCAGTTCTCCACACCTATACCTTCCAGAGAATGTTTCTCGTTGTATTACTGATTCTTGGTGTTTTAGAACTTCACATATGTTTCAATGATTTGTCTAAGCTTCAAACGTTGATTTTTTTTTTAATGTATTTTCGTTGACGCGTCCTGCTTATATTCGCATTTTTCTCTAATAACAGCAATATCCCTCACATTAATTATCCATTTACGACTATCAACATGTCCAACATCATAATTTGCGCTGCCAATAGCCGAGTAACCTATTGCACTTATTCCCACTGCACCGTTTTTCCTCAGTCCTATGTCTCGGGATTAGTTGTTAGCTTTTACAATTACTGCTCATTAATCGAACGAGAAGAAGAAAAAAGAGCAGTGAAGGTGAGTGTGGCAAATTAATCAGCATCTGACCATGACAACCTTCAGTTTCACGGGATATACTTGAATTCCTGCGTCCCTTCCACCACTGACCATCCCCGCCATCACCTCTCTCAGGTATCGGCTGGAGCACTACGAGCTGTCCTGCGCGGCGGACACAGTGACGGGTCGCTGCGCAGGCCACCACCGGGAGTGTACCAAGGCCATGCTGGGCTTGCTGGGCACTGACCTGCACACGAACTGCGTCTGTAAGGGCGTCGCCTTCCAGGACATCAACCAGTGCCTGGCCTGGAAGCGTCTTCTCTGGGGCAACCCTTGTGTAGGTCAGTGAACTGCTTGTACCGTACCTCAGGTGTTCAGACCCTGCGACTTTAAGTCAAAACACATATAAGGTTACTGTCAATTTGCACTTGACTGAGCGTGAGACTGAATGACTCTTTTTTGTTTCTTGAGAGTCTCCGCGCAGCTGGTAGCCTCTTTGTTTTTGGTTCCCTTTTCATTGGTTAAGGATGTGATGCCACAGTGGCACACACAACTATCTATATTTGAAAAATAGGCCTAAGATTCTTTTAGTTGAGATCAATATCTGAATAATTTATTGACACAAGTATATATATATATATATATATATATAGAGAGAGAGAGAGAGAGAGAGAGAGAGAGAGAGAGAGAGAGAGAGAGAGAGAGAGAGAGAGAGAGAGAGAGAGAGAGAGAGAGAGAGAGAGAGAGAGAGAGATAGGCAGATAGGCAAAAAGAAAGAGAAATGGATACACGAATACATAAATCGCTAGAGTGATGTTCATAGTTATGAAGCATTAGTATCGTCATGAAGCAAAGCAGGTCATTTTGTTTGTGCAGGCCATCAGTGATGTCCGTATAAGGTAGAGGAGACAGGAAACGGCCAAGGTTGGGCAGTGGGGGGAGGGAAGGGAATGAGATGGGCTGTGTTGGAGCAGCATCAGCATCAAGCAATATGAAAATGTTGTTTTCATTCGTCGTGAGGCATCAGACCAGGGCAGAGATCTCGGCTCTAACTTTGCCTTGAACTCTTACTAACTTTGTAAAAGCTTTGTCTTCTTCCAAAGTCCTCCTCTTTTCCATTCAGTTTATGTACGTGTGGGTGGGTGGGTGGGTGGGTGGGAGGGTGAGTGAGTGGGTGTTTTTATGGATGTGGGCGAGGGGGTGTTTTTATAATTTTTTTTTGTTTGTTTGTTTGTGTGTGTGTTGGTGGGTGGGTGCGCAGAAGGATAGGTGTGTTAGATCCTCTCAGACTCTGGGCATATTCTCAAAATTTTATGATAATCAGTGATTTTAATTGGAGCCGATGACAAGTGATTTTTCTTCGAGAATGAAAGTCGATAAAGCAATTTTGATCACTTTTGATTTATATTTCTTGTGTAAATTTAGTGAAGCATTAAAGGTGTGACCCACTCACCGCCTCGCCCCGCAGTTGAGGCTCAGCTGACCTACCACCTAAAGAGACTGGGCTTCAAGGTGGACATCCTGGCGCCAGTCTTCATGGAGGAGGACGAGAGGGAGAAGAGCATCTATGCCAAAGGTAGGAAGAAGGAACAAAGAAAGGGAAGTGACCAACTGTGCAAAAGTAAAAAAAAGTATGGTAGGAATACGATGCAAAACATCTAGGTACAGGAGAGACATAGATGAGTGTATCACTTAAGTAATACCAAAGTAAAAGGTCGAGACTAGCCAAGAGAAGGTGGATGGGAGGGACTCACTACATACGTAAGGTTAACACACTATCCAGTCTCCCCGCTAAAGTAAATTCCACCACCATCATCACCACCACCCCCACCATCACCACCACCACCACCATCATCATCATCATCATCACTACCATCATCATAATAAGCCTGGCAATCCCCCTTCCCCCGTTTCCAACCAAATTGGTCCAGTATAATTCGGAATACAAATAAAAAAGTAAAAAAAAAGTAATGCATATAATGTAGGGCACACTCACTATCAGATCTACTACTAGTGTTCCTGTCTTAGTAGAAAAGAACTCCAAACTGGCCGGGGGTCGTGGACGAGGACAAGACGACGACCACGACGACGACCACAACCACGATGACGACCACGACATTCGCTCAGACGACCAGAACGACGTTAACGTGGAGGCGGACGACGGGACGCGGCTGCAGGCTCGGAAGGTGGCCAGCAGTGCCCCAGGCGACCACACCCCCCCACACGCCGCCCCCGCCGGTCTCACCTCCACCACCACCACCACTACCACCACCACCACCACTACCACCCCCGCCCACCACCACCACCATACCCACGACAACGCTGCCGGAGAGTAAGTAACAGATGCTACTACCACTACTACCTTCCACCACGATCACACCCTGCCATCACCACCGATGTAATCACCACTGCCTGCCATCACATCCATCCCTGCACTTCACCATCCCCTCCACCATTACCACCATCATCGCCACCATAACTGCTTGCTAATCTAACCATCCACCTGCACTCTACCACCACTCCCACCGGCACCACTACTACCAGCACTATCACTACTGCACGCACGACAAGCCACCAGATATACAACTATAACTACCATCACAATCACCCTCTTTCCTTGTCACTCCTAGCAATATGAGCATCACCACCACCACTATACCCAGTGTAAATAACCAGCACCATAACATCCCCTACCATCACTATCATCACTTCCATAAAAAAACACAAATCTCACTATTTTATACTTAAAGAAACTAACATTTATTCCCAAGCACCAAAACACGTGTACATACAACCTATTAAACCAACGCATTTCCAAACTTTAAGCGGGAAGCAAGTGGGCGCAGTGGTTGTGAGTGCTTGGAAGGTTTGGACGAGACGCGACTACCACGAGTTATAGAATCATCAGAGGTCGTGAGGCGTAAAGTTAAGGATCTAAGGTTGCAAGCGTCGACCGCCTCCGTCAGGCAAACTTGGGCAGGAAATCTTCTCTAAAGTAATTTCCCTCAAGACGCGGAGTTCGGGGAGTGAGACGGAAGGGAGGTTTTGGAGTCGTAACTGTTGCCTCTAATGGCATTAACGATGAAAAGAGAGAGAAGCTTCCTCATAATTATCCAAGTTCACGTCATTACCATTCTCATCATCAGCCACCTTAACCGTTAGGATCGTGAAAGAAACCACGAGCATTTCCGAAAAATGATAAAATACAGAAATGAGCCACAATCCTTAATGCTTTTCCATGTTTACTCATGAAGAAACAGGATGCAAAACAACTGTTACAATGAAAAATGTGAGGATGAGAACAATGAAAAGAGTAATCATTCTCCCTTGCTCCTTCCCTCCCTAGCTAGACAGAAAGGCATGCTGTTTCATTCTTTGGATCATTCTCCACCATTTTAAACATTTCTCAAGGTACGAGTATTCCACACCCCTTCCAGACCCCGATCCCACTAAAGACATCCCGATCGCCTTCAAGACACCCACAATCCTCTCCCAGACACTTGGATCTCCTTGCAAATATCCTCGATCCTCTTCAGACACTCCGATTTCAGACATCTCCTATCCTTTTTCAGGCTACCCGATTTCCCCTCCAGATACGCCTCATTCCATTCCAGACTATTCACTCCTCCTCTAGACACCTCTATTCCATTCTAGACACTCTCGACTCCCTCTAGACGACCCGATCCCCTTCTCTCCGTCCAAGGATCTGCTCCCATTACCTCAGCAGGAGTAGTGTATTCTGAAGAAGTTTATCGCGTCCGTCGCCCTCCTTAACGTTTATCAGTGTCGGAGGGGAGAAAGAGAGAGAGCGAGAGAGAGAGAGCAGTTCGCTGACTAATTCGAGGCGGTAGTGGAGGACGCAAATATGCACTCTGGGCCCTGAGTGGCGCGGGTGTGATGGCGCATTTATTCCTTAATTAATGCCCCGCTGAAAATTAATCTCGTGCCGGTGATTTAGAACGGCGTAAAAATAGCGCTCTGATGATGTTCCGCGGGAGGGCATTGAGTGTAGAGGGGAGGAAAGGTATCGAGGGGAGGAAAGGTACACACACAGGGGAGGAAGTAGAGGTGAAGCTGATGAGTGACAAAATTTGAGCCCTGTACCGCTACTTTTTTTTTTTTTTTTACGTGACATCGATACAGCTCTCAAAATAACGCACGTACTTTATTTTTTTGTAGTAATGGGTAGGAGAGGAAAAAAAGGTACACAGGGGAGGAAGTAGAAAGGTGCTGAGGGATAAAATTTTAACCGTGTACCACTATTAATTTTTACGTGACACTGATAATGCTTTCAAAATAACACACGTACTTTATTTTTCTAGCAGTGCATAGGGGAATGTGTTCTGCTGGTACTCAGTTGTGTTGCCCCTTGTGTTGCAGGATACTGTGAGGTGCGGCGCCCGTGGGACTCCCGCTCCCACATCATAGAGGAGGGAGGCAGCATGCGGGTACGTGTGTGTGTGTGTGTGTGTGTGTGTGTGTGTGTGTGTGTGTGTGTGTGTGTGTGTGGTTGGAAAGCTCTCATCACTCGCCTTGCTAATTGAGTGGCGCAAGTTATTGAGCTTAAGTCCTGGCAGAGAGTGCAAGTTTAAGGCGCAATATATAACTCTAACTTAGTGGCTGCCATGATGAAGTGTGTGTGTGTGTGTGTGTGTGTGTGTGTGTGTGTGTGTGTGTGTGTGTGTGTGTGTGTGTGTGTGTGTGTGTGTGTGTGTGTGTGCATCGAGGCTAACATTTTTTTTTTCACTTTTACCTTCTTTTTTTCCTCTCCTTTCCCCTTTTCAGCTTTATAACGAAGGTGACCACGACTGCTCAGAGTTATGCTTTTGCGAAATACACGAGAGGACAAAATGCAAGGTGAGTGTGTGTGTGTCGTGTCTTCTCGTACACTGCTGGGACAAGATGGGCAAAAAATCTGTGTATATAATCTTGCCTCTCAGCAGATTGTGTGTATCACGTATACTCCTCTAGACATTTTTAGAATATTCTTTTTCTCACCTGTATATTTTTCTCTCATCTCTCTCTCTTATTTCCACATTATCTTCGTTTCTGTTATCATCTTTCATCCTTGTTTCCTTTAACCCAGACTCAACTTATTCATCTCTCTCTCTCTCTCTCTCTCTCTCTCTCTCTCTCTCTCTCTCTCTCTCTCTCTCTCTCTCTCTCTCTCTCTCTCTCTCTCTCTCTCTCTCTCTCTCTCTCTCTCTCACATCATCTTATCCCCCATCTCTGTTTTTTTTACTTATTACATTTCCTGGAATATTTCACTGATGGATAGTTAGAAAAATATAAGCAACAAATAAAAAAGAAAAAAACCAAATAACTAGCCACATTCTCACAAAAAAAAATCTCATAAAAAAATCCCAATACAAAACACCTTCCCTAAACCGAAAAAGAGAGAGAAAAAAAAATAACACACACAAAAACATAAATAAAAAAAAGCAGCCAAACACCCCCAAGAGAAACAGAAGAAAAAGTCACACCTTCCGGCACACCTGTTTTCCTTCTCCGCCAGGTATTGGAGTGCCTCGAGAACCGGCCGTGTGAAACAAGCTATGCCGTGTACAACCACAATGCCCCAGCGTACCAGGCCAAGCGGGGGGAGTGTGTGTGTTACTCGGGAGACTTCGTGTGTCAGCGGCCAAAGGAAGGTAAAGCAGGGGAGACCGTCAGAGGGAATGTGTGATGACGCAGGGAAAGAGGGAGGGCAAGGTGGAGGGATGTTGGTAAAAGGAGGGAGGCTCGAGGAAGGGAAGATAGGAGGATGTTGCAGGAGAAAGGGAAACTGGAAGGAAGGACGAGAATTTGAGGATTGGTAAGGATGGGGAGGGAGTGGAAAGGAGGGAATGTTGAACGAGGGAATGAGAAGGAAGTATGGATAACAGAGAGAGAGAGAGAGAGAGAGAGAGAGAGAGAGAGAGAGAGAGAGAGAGAGAGAGAGAGAGAGAGAGAGAGAGAGGAACGGTAGGGAGCTTCAAAAGGTGAGTATTGATGTGTGAAAATAATTGTGTGGCCTTTGACTAAGCTTGCAGATTTTTCGTTTCTCTCTCTCTCTCTCTCTCTCTCTCTCTCTCTCTCTCTCTCTCTCTCTCTCTCTCTCTCTCTCTCTCTCTCTCTCTCTCTCTCTCTCAGAACATACACACACAAAGAGCTTATATTCTTTGCATATTTCGTCGCATAATGAGAACAATAAATCCTGCACTAAGCTCACGTCTGCCACAAACACACTATTTATATTTCTAACTTTTTAAAACACAACGAATCTGTGGAAGAAAGAAGTACATAAAACTTCCATGATAAACCGATTTCCTGCTTGCCCTAGTGAGAGAAAACGGTAATATAGAAAAAGACCAAAAGTGGGGGACTTGAACATTCTAACCTTTTCCAAAAGACACGAACTAGTTGGTGAATGTGATGTTTTCAGAGGAGTTTGAGCTTCCGACGGGGCTGTTCCTCCTGCTGGGATTTAGCAAGACGGAGGAGGCACTGCTGAGGAACGTGACGGGAGCTGGCGCGGTGGAGGCTGTGGGGCACCTGCAGCTGCTGTTTCGATCCATTGCTGCTGATATGGGGGTTAGTATTTTGGATTTCCTCAACTCCTCCCTCCCTGTCTTTCGTCTTCCCTTTGTCTGTCATTTCTTCAGTTTCCTGTTTGTTGTTTCTTCAACTTTTTCTCTAGTTTACCAATGCATGAGCGTTCAAGACACCATCTCAAATTTTAGTATCCCTTTTTCTCATAATACTCTACAGGGACTGGCACCTCCAATGGGTCTTTTATATGATTTTTTGTTGCCCTAGGCTAGAGCAGCTCTTACATAAAAAAGCAGGTAATGTTGTATTCTCCCTGTTACATCTCTTACCTGTATTCTTTGTCCTTACGCATATCGATTTTTCTGTTTTTATTTATTTATTTATTTTTTTCCCTCAAGCAGTTCCTTTTCTGTTTCGTTTCGTTTCATTTTTCAACTTCTTCTGTGATCCGTTGGCTGCTGATATGAGAGTCAATATTTCACCTTCGTTTTCTCTCTCTCAGTCTTCCGCGTGTCTATTTTTTTATCGCTTTCTCTGGCATTTTTTCTTATGTTTCGTGTCTTCTTGCTTTAAATTCTCTTTTGATTCATAGTTGTTGATATAACTGTAAGTTTTTTTTAATGTTTTCTGCTATTTTTTCCCTTTTTCTTTGTCTGTCTTTTCTGGTCTTTTTTTTTCTCTTCCTCTGATATTTTTGTCTTCCTTCCTTTTTTTTCTTTCTTTAACTTCATTTCTGATTCGCAGATGCTGAAAAAGACATCAGCATTTCCTATTATCTCCCTTCTCTTTACTTCTTATTTTCCCTAGCATATGTATTCCTGTCCTCTGAGCATTCCTTCTTTTCTTGTCCTACTTCTACTCTCGTCTTCTTACCCTTTTCCTCACATGTCGATTTTTTTGGCCTTCTTTGATGATTTTCTCTTTTCCTTCACTTCTTGAGTTTGTTCCATTATTCTTCGTATGCATGGCGTGCTGCTCTTCATTAGATAATTCCTGCCTTCTCCTGAGTCGTAATTTGTCCTCCGCGGATGGAGTTCGTGCGCATTTTTCTTCCACTTTGTGATTGTGTTCTTGGCGGTGATTTTTTCTGTGTGTGACAGAGAGAGAGAGAGAGAGAGAGAGAGAGAGAGAGAGAGAGAGAGAGAGAGAGAGAGAGAGAGAGAGAGAGAGAGAGACAGGTAGACAAATAGACAGACAAACAAACAGGCAGACAAATAGATAGACAAATACAAACCACAGAAAGACAGACAGACAAAGTGATACTGACCGAGAAAGATAGACAAATACAAACCATCACTATACCAAACGACAGCCTCCACCACAGCCACACCCTCACTATACCCTCCACATAACCACCACCACCATCACCACCCATACCACCTGCACACTCTTCGCCTCTTCGCTCCTCGCCTCCTTTAAGAGATCGGGCCGCGGCGTCACAGGTAACTCCCCCGACAGGCGCTTTGCCTCCTCCAGGTGAGCATTCAAAACCTCACAAGTTCCCAGGTGAAAATATTATGCCCGGGTGAGCGTGGCGTCGGAAGTGTGGGCCACGAGCGTCTGGGGAAATCACGGGGATAGCGTCCGCCAATATACTGTTAGGAGTTTTACCTCAAGCACGAGTCTTCTTCCTCTGAGGTCTTAATGCCCCCTATTCCTCCTCCTCCACCTCCTTGTACCCTCTCACTCTTCCGCCGCCTATTACGTCTCCTCCTCCTTCTCCTCCTCCTCCTTCTTTTCATCCAGGTGTCAGTCTTTTCTCAGCCTGCTCTCTCTCTCTCTCTCTCTCTCTCTCTCTCTCTCTCTCTCTCTCTCTCTCTCTCTCTCTCTCTCTCTCTCTCTCTCTCTCTCTCTCTCTCGTCCCTTTCGGTTTTACTCTTGATGCGCGTCGCGTTAAAGACGATCAAATGGTCTTACTGCAAGCCGCTGAAAGGAAACTTATTCTTTTTATGGGGTGGCGGTGGTGGTGGTAGTGGTAGTGGTGGTGGTCGGTGGAGGAGATTGTCGTTGTGGAATTTTGTTATCAGATTTACTTATGAAAATCAATTTACCTCAAGAATAACAAAAGTAATTATCCATCTATACCACAAGCTGATATCCCAGTCAACTAATGGTTACTTAATATGAATTAATGATCGCCAAACTCCCAATTTGCTGAGATCCAAGTCATTAAAAGCAAGAGAAAAAATGGAAGTTGGACACACTTTATAGAGAAAAGATTAAAAAAGCACATTCTCATCTCCGGTCTACAAATATAAACAAGTAAAAATTAAGCAAAACAAACATGGATTAAAAAGTACACGGGGCACATTTTTCTCTACATTAGGACACTGTACAGGTGACGCTAATTAGGCTGGACAGGTAATTTCCGGGAATCCTCAGAGACGCTACCTTATTACCAAACTTTGCCCCCCCACCACCCCTTCGCCGTCCAGCTCCACACGTCCTGTCAGCTGCCACAACCCTCTTACCGTGCAGTTATGACCCCACAACACAAATCCAACTTCCCATCTACACACTATCCCACCCCTACTCCACCTTCAGTCACTTTCCAGCCCTTCCCACTTCACCGCATACCAAAAAAATCTCTCATCTGTCCTTCCCTTCCCATTTCTTCTGCCAGTCCCTCTTCAGTGCCATTCCATCCACGATCCTTTTCTGTTCATTCTCCAGTCTTTCCCAGTCCCTTCCAGTTAGTCCATTCCTAGCATTCCCATTTCCTTAGTTCCTCTCCCAGTCATTTTCTTTAACTGGTTCTCCTTCAGTCATCGCTCAGTTTCTCCTCTAGTCACTTTCCAGTCTCCCAACCAGTCTCTCCCTAGTCTATTACCAGTCTCGCCCTAATCTTTCCATTCCCTTAACTGGTCCTTCATCACTCATCTCCGAGTCCCTCCACAGTCCCTCTACAGTCTCTCAACCAGTCCCTCCCCAGTCTCTTCCCAGTCTTCCTAAAACTACCCTACCTTCCCCTTAGTCCTTCCTTACCACTCCTAACGAAATTATATCCTCTCCAAAAACACAACCCATAAAACACATCTCATCCCCTCTCCACAGTGACCACAAGGTACCGCCTCGCTTGCTTCCCTTCCCCTCAGGTCAAGGCCGTTCGTGTTCTGAAGTTGTTCCTCGAGACGTGTCAAAGCCATAAACAGACCGAATTATTGACTCGTATTTAGATGCTTCTCTCTCTCTCTCTCTCTCTCTCTCTCTCTCTCTCTCTCTCTCTCTCTCTCTCTCTCTCTCTCTCTCTCTCTCTCTCTCTCTCTCTCTCTCTCTCTCTCTCTCTCTCTCTCTCTCTCTCTCTCTCTCTCTCTCTCTCTCTCTCTCTCTATATATATATATATATATATATATATATATATATATATATATATATATATATATATATATATATATATTCTTTTTCGTATATTCATAATTGTCTTCCGAGTTTTGATGAAATTTTCTATGTTCGAAGTTAACATTCTTTTTTTTTCTACAATCGAAATGCATTAATTTTTCTTTTTTCCTTCTATTTTTTATACATTCTTTTCTTTCGTCATTTTTTGTCACTGTTGTTGTTATATTGAGATTATTGTTTTCATTTCCCTTAAATGTGAGTTAGTGTAATTCACTGATATATATATATATATATATATATATATATATATATATATATATATATATATATATATATATATATATATATATATATATATATATATATATATATATATATATATGGAATCCACTACTTCACATTAAAATAACTTTTTTTTTTCTTTCCATAATGCTTTTCTCATTTGTTTGTGATCAGATCAAGCCTCATTTTCCTTTTATGTTTATATTATAATTTTTCACCTCAATTTTTTATCGGATTAAAGCAGTGATACATATTCAAATATTTTCTTTTTATCTGTAATATTGATTTTCATATATTTGTCTTTCAAGCAGTATTTCATTCTCTTCATATTGAAATTAACATTTTTATTTCAAGTATCTTTCTGTGATATTTACATTCTTTATTCACTACGCAACCAACACACACACACACACACACACACACACACACACACACACACACACACACTTTTCCCTGCAGTTTATTTCCTCCTAACATTCTCTCTCTCTCTCTCTCTCTCTCTCTCTCTCTCTCTCTCTCTCTCTCTCTCTCTCTCTCTCTCTCTCTCTCTCTTGCACAGGCCATATTCCGCCCAGTCCGTGAAATATGTTGCTCATTACCTAATTTTTCTACTTTGTATTCCAATGCACCTTCCACTCCCTGCCGTCGTGCTTATATTATTCCATCTATATGTTTTTACTCGCCAGTGTACGCATGCATATTTCACTCTTCGTTATTTACTGTCCCAAAAATGAAAAGCGTAAACTTGAATCTCATGTTTTCCTAACTAACGTCGAGTAAGGGAAAAGAGGAAGGGGGAAAGGAAAAAGGAGGAACTAGAAAAAGTGTTGGAGGAAAGCAGACTGGATAAATGATGGAAGGAAACGGAGAGCGGATAAGGAGAGGGAAAGAGGGAGACGAAGGAAGCACAAGAATTGCAGGAAAATAGAGAGATGAAAGAGGAATTATGAAGGTAAAAGTAGGAAAGGGAGAGATGGCGTGGATAATGAAGGAAAAACAAAAAAGTGGGAAGAAGGAAAAGGAGGAGTTGAGGAAAGAAAGAAATGGTGGAGAGGAAAGGAGGGAGTGAAGAAACGAGGAAATGGATAATAAAGGAGAATGAGAAGGGGGAATAAGGGAGGCAAGAGATGAGGGGAGAGAAAGAAAGATTAGAACTACGGAAAAAAAGGGAGGAAGGAAGGACAAATTACGAAGGGGAAAGAAAGGAAGAAACGAGGCAAGGACAATAAAGGAGAAAGGGAGAGTAGAAAGGGAGGAAACATTAGAATCAAATGAAAGGAGGGAAGAAGGAAGAATGATGAAGATGAAAGGAAGAGAAGGGAAGAGAAGAGAGAAGAGGGGAACGAAAAGTGGGAGAAAAAGAAAAATAATGAGAAAGGGAAAAAAGGAGAGAGAGAGAGAGAGAGAGAGAGAGAGAGAGAGAGAGAGAGAGAGAGAGAGAGAGAGAGAGAGAGAGAGAGAGAGAGAGAGAGAGAGAGAGAGAGAGAGAGAGAGAAGGAAAGACTTGAAATTCAGAAAAGAAATGAAAACGGAAACAGGAATGATGAAGGAGAGTGGAAGAAAGAGACTTGAAAAAAGAATGAAGAGGAAAAGGAAAGACACGAGAGGCTCAACGAAAATGTAGAGAGAGAGAGAGAGAGAGAGAGAGAGAGAGAGAGAGAGAGAGAGAGAGAGAGAGAGAGAGAGAGAGACTGGTCCTCAGGTAAAAAAAAATAATGCATAGGTAAAGGGACGAAAAGGGAGAAAAGAGAAAAAAAGACAAGAAAAAATGATGTGACAGAGGGAATCCCAGAGTAGAGAGAATCTGAGAGTAGCGGAAATCCCAAAGCTATATTATGGGAGAGAGAGGGTTAAAGGAAGAGGTAAAGGAAGGGAGGGAGGGACAGCAGGAGGAAGGGAAAAGGGAGATGACACAAAGGGATTCCCGAAGCTTTAATGAAGGGAGAATGAGGCACAGGAAGAGGGAGAGAGAGAAGGAAGGAGGGAGGGAGGAAGGAAGAGGGAGAGATGGAGGGAAGGAGAAAAGATCTGAAGGAGGTAGTGTGAAGGACGAAAAGATATTAGAACAGTAAAAGGAGGAAGAGAGGAAAATGGAGGAGAGAAGGTTACAGACAAGGAAGGAGGGAGAAAGGAGGTAGGAGGCATGGAGGGGAAGAGGGCGAAGAAAGACTAAGAAAGGGAGGGAGAAAAGTGAAGAGACTTTTAGAGAAGGGACAATGAAAGAGAAAGACTGGAAGGAAGAAAGAGAGAAGGAAAAAGAAAAAAATAACATGAAGAGGGAATATGATAATGATGAGAGGCGATGTATTTCCAGTGACTCATCTCTCTCTCTCTCTCTCTCTCTCTCTCTCTCTCTCTCTCTCTCTCTCTCTCTCTCTCTCTCTCTCTCTCTCTAACATGAACTATTTTTAGCCTATCGTGACACTATAGCACGAAAAAAAATAACTACACTTACACACACAATGTTCATTTTTACTACTTCACCTCTATAAATGGAACGAGGGTGGGCGTGAGGCATTGGAAGGTGCGGGAAGTGGAGGAGAGAATGAGGTGGAGTAAGGCAGAGCAACGCGTGTAGTTAGGATGAAGTGGAGTGAGGTGGAGTGAGGGAGGGGAGTGCGAGAGGTCATTAGGTGGATCATTATATGAGGTGCTGAGGACGGCACAGTATTCTCACGCATCGATTTCAACTCCCCCCTCCTCTTCCACCCCTTTGCCTCTCCCTCTTACCTTCTCCTCCACCTCTCGCTCCACTCTCTCTTACCTCACCCTCGTCTCTCCATTTCTTACTCCATTTCTCCTCCTCCTCCTCCTCTTCCTCCTCCTCCTCCTCCTCCTCTTCTTCCTCCTCCTCCTCCTTTACATCACTCCATTGTCTCTTTTCTTTTCCCATTCGCTTTATCCTCTCCTCAACTCTTCTTCCCTCCTCCGTACTGAAATACTCTTCCTCTTCCTCCTCCTCCTCCGGCTTCACCTTCGTCTTCTTCCTCTTCTTCCTCTTTCTTCGTCGTTTTCTTTTACTTCATCTTCCTTCTTCACAGTCAATCCATCTTGCCATTCCCTCCTTGCCTTTCCTCCACTGACAGCTCTTCTTTCTTCCCGTGCTCCACCTCCTCCTCCTCCTCCTCTTCCTCCTCCTCCTCCTCCTCCTCCTCCTCCTCCTCCTCCTCCTCCTCCTCCTCCTCTTCTTCCTCCTCCTCCTCTTCCTCCTCCTCCTCCTCCTCTTCCTTGCTCATCCTCACTGTAAGGCACTCATTCTTATGGGATTTCATTCATGCCTCTTTTTTATGAATTTATGATACTTTTTTTTTCACCAAGCTCAGGATAAGATACATGAATGCACACACACACACACACACACACACACACACACACACACACACACACACACACACACACACACACACACACACACACACAGTCATACCAGTAAATCAAATAATTTCCAGTACTATTTTAACATGTAACTAATACCACCTACCACGATTTAAAACCATGATGATAAAAGTAACATAAAACAGCACCTAAGAAACGAGTTAATACATAAATAGAATTAAAAAAAAAATAGACATATTCACTTATTTGTTGAATAACGAGAATAAGAAAGTAAAATAAAAGTTAATATCTTTGCGTAAGAAGAATTAATTTTACATCTTCATCAGTGAGCCACAAGAGCCTTAGCAAGACCTCTCTTAGAGCCGCCTAGGTACCTTCTGCGGCGCCTCTTAATGACCTTACCTGGGAGGCCAAGATAGTAAGGTTGAGTGAAGGTTTAGAGGGAGAGTGTGAAAGTAGCGTTTGATGGGTTTACACGGCATGGGGTGCGTGATGAATGGGCGTGAATAGGTGTGAATGGGTGTGGATGTGTAGGAGTGGTGGTAATGAAGGAGGGATGTGAAATGGAAAAGGTTAAAAGGAAAAGGAAATGCGAACTTGAGGGTTGGTAAAGTGGCGGTCACGTATGATGATTTTGTGAGGTCATAAAGTTTATGTGGTGAGTGGTTGTAGATTGTTGTGTTGGTTAGATTAGGTAAGTTAGACTATGTTAGATAACATAAAGTCAAGTTAGGTTAGGTTAGGGTAGGATAGGGTAGGCTAGCTTAAATAATATCAAGTCAGGTTAGGTTAGGTTAGGTTAGGTTAAGTTAGGTTAGGGAAGGTAAGGCAAGTTTAAACAAGATAAGGTAAGGTAAGGTTAGATTCGTTAAGGTAAATTTAGTTAACGTATGGGAAAGTAATATAAGATAAGATAAGGTAAGGTGTCGTAAGGTAAGATAAGGTAAATTTAAGCAAAGTAAGGTAAAGTTGGTTAATGAAAGATAATAATACGAGTACAAAGAAATAAAGAAAAAGATTGGCTGGGAGATGCAAAAAGAGGAACTGGTGGTTACGCTTACGAGTTTATGAAGTGAAAATATGCTACAAGTGGATACGCTACATGCAGATGGCTAGCAAGGGTAAGGAACACTTGGAATGAAACAATGAGAGTATGAATAAAAAGAGAGTTGTAAAAAGAGACTGAGATCGATAAATGAGGAGGAACTTATGTTTGGTTATGAGTTTACCAGGTGTATGTTGTGAGTGGCTGTGGACGCTTAGGTTAGGTTAGGTTAAGTTAGGTTAGGTTAGGTTAAGTTAGGTTAGGTTAAGTTAGGTTAGGTTAGGTTAAGTTAGGTTAGGTTAGGTTAAGTTATGTTTGGTTAAGTTACGTTAGGTTAGGTTAGGTTAGTTTAAGTTAGGTTAGGTTAAGTTAGGTAAGGTTAGGTTAAGTTAGATTAGGTTAGGTTAAGTTATGTTTGGTTAAGTTACGTTAGGTTAGGTTAGGTTAGGTTTGGTAGATTTATATTCAGTGAAGAAAGTTACAAGAGAAAGTGAGGTTAGTTACTTCAGGTGGAGGTTGTGTTCTGCTTGTAGGATTAGGTCACACTTATTATCGTCTATGTCGTTGTCGTCGCCTTCCTCCTTCCCTTCCTCCTCCTCCTCCTCCTCCTCTTCCTCCTCCTCCAACATCTGCACCCACAGGCGGTCCATCACAAACCTTCTTATTTGTCGAGATTATTATGATTTATAGTTGAAGGTGACTCATTACCTCTAATTTGGCACAAACGTCTTGAATTTCTCTCTCCCTCTCTCTCTCTCTCTCTCTCTCTCTCTCTCTCTCTCTCTCTCTCTCTCTCTCTCTCTCTCTCTCTCTCTCTCTCTCTCTCTCTCTCTCTCTCTCTCTCTCTCTCTCTCTCACCTTGTCACTCATTGTCCTCTCACGTCCTAAAAGAAAAAGAAAAAATATCAAGTAAAATTTCTGACAATAAGGAAGTGAACACAGGCGATGAATACTTCTTTTCCTGCCATGGCGCAGTGAACACCCATAATGAAACTCCTCTGGCTGTCCTTAAGTAAGACTCATTAATATACAGGGACTTTGATCTCTGGAAGTCGATAATGACACAGCTCGTCCTCTTCTTCCCTTCCCGTCCTTTTTCTTCCTTTTTTTTTTTCTCCTGCTTCTATTTTTTTCCGTACTCTTTCGTTGGACTAATCAATACAAAGCTGGTTAGATCTCTCGTTCCTTCCTTTTTTCCGGTATAATGATTTCAAATGTAGTTATGAATGTGCCTACCTGTCTGTCTGTCTCTGTCTCACTGTGTTTATTTGGCTGTACGCGTCTCTAACTTTCTCTATTTTTTTTTTTTTTTCATCTGTCTTGTTCTAGTAGATTGATTCTCGATCGTTGTAGATTCTCTCTCTCTCTCTCTCTCTCTCTCTCTCTCTCTCTCTCTCTCTCTCTCTCTCTCTCTCTCTCTCTCTCTCTCTCTCTCTCTCTCTCTCTCTCTCTCTCTCCAGCAGCAGCTTTATACACACTCACTCTGTAATCGTCAAAATATATATACATAATCTATGCTCTTTCATCATTCGTCTGTCATTAAAAATGGAAAACGTACGTTGACTACCAAATAAGCCCTTCCTTGTTTTTCATATTTTTGTCCACTGCAGCTTCCAATTCCTTTTTTATTTATTCTCCTTAATAACCAATGATTCATGCTCTTCTGAAGCCTATCACTGAAGTTCTGCTGTTACATAAGAGTATATTTCGTGACGGAGTGACGGTACTGTTTGTAAGCTTTTTGTAGACGTGTCAGTATTGTAGCTTGCTTTGATCATGATTACTTCCTCGTATAGAGCAGCTAAAGCTTCTCACTCCCTTGCATGTGAGTTGGTCAGCAGGTGCCGGGAGTCACGCGCGGGAAGGGATGAGTACTGTCTGAGCTGCGTGTCAAGCTAAAAATATCGTGCTGGTAAAGGGAGAGGTACTGGTCCACGCGTGAATCAAGAGACGCCAGAAAGGAAGTAGAATGAACACTAGCATTCCTGCGCAGTATTATTTCGAGGACTTTGTGTACAATTTTACTTCTTGTTTATTGTACTACCTAGGTCTTTTTTTTTCTTCTTTTTTTGTGCTCTAGTCGAAAGAAAAAAAAATCATATACTACAATTTTCTATATTGCACTATTCAGGATTTTTCGTTTCATACTTTCTTAATTTTACTATTGTAAAAAAGAGAAATTAGATAACCAAATTCGTCTGGCCACAAGACATCGATCGGTCCTTAGTAAAGCATCAACTTGTCCTAAAAGCAGGAAATCGGTTCAAGATTAATGTGCGTTCATAGTAATTCTAGATCTAACGTTCTTTACTAGAAGCAACATTCGAGTTGGCTACACATAAGGGGAAACGAAAATTCTCATCAAACTTTGTTTGATCTTGAACACAAAGATCACTTATTCCCTCGATGTATACAGTTTCCGT
The DNA here is from genome assembly GCF_035594125.1 of Scylla paramamosain. Taxonomy (NCBI): domain Eukaryota; kingdom Metazoa; phylum Arthropoda; class Malacostraca; order Decapoda; family Portunidae; genus Scylla; species Scylla paramamosain. The sequence goes on from NC_087182.1 coordinate 13,061,134, forward strand.
GATCTTTTGTGATCCGTCGCCTTTTTTCGTCTGCATGAGTTAGGTGGACGTGATTCTCTGCACAGGGCAAGTTATCGTCAACTTACATACTTAAATCAAAATCCATAGTGGATATGATAAATATATACATATATTATTTATTAGAAAATAAAATTAAATATCACATAAAGTATTAAAAAAATTTAAATTGATCATTTGCACATATCATTACATTTAATTTATGGTTTTATAGCAGACAAGACTGATACACGTAACCAAAATGATGTTTGCATTTTGCTTATTAAACCAAACTTTAGTCCTGCACATTTAGAAAAGATCTTCCTTAGTACACAATATCAACACAATGAATTACTCGATGGACACGCCTCTCAGAAGAATTTTTGTACTGAGAGTGCACGACGCTACCGTTATCTCTGGCACCAAAAAGATGATCTGTATCTGAAGAAAGGTTGCTGCTTCGTGACAAGGCAGTCATGAGTTTTTTTTTTTTTTTTTTTTTTTTTTTTTTTTTTTAGCCAGTGTGGCTCGTCTGCGATTGACAAAAGACATAATTGGGTTTTGCCTGTGTGCAGGAGCCATGTTTGTTTACAGTCGGTGGAAAGGGGACGCATATGTTTATTCTTTCTTCACTCCCGCACTTGATGTTCGTACAGGCGTCACCCAGGTAGGACTAACCACATATTTTGTCCTCCCGCAGGAGGAATGTCTGCTGGAGCTGGTGCAGCACACAGAAGATAACTTGGTTCTTCAGGTGAGACACTTGGCGATCACTCCGGGCACCACCAACATTTCTTTCAGCACCTACACGCAAGTAGAGGAGAGGGACCGCTGCGAGGAGCCCGCAGAGAGGGTGGCGGCCATGTTTCGAAAACGTGCGTCACGCATCCACCACGACGTGAGCCTGTCACTCTTCGTGTTGGCGGAGGTCATCGACAACGTGCCCAACCCTCAAAGGATCAGCAACGGCCAGACATCTCTGGGCGGGGCTGGGGTGCGGGCGTGTTGGTGGACGTGGCTGGCGGCAGCGGCAGTGCTGCTCGTCGCCAAGCTGGAGGCTTCCCACCACGCCGCCGCCGCCGCCGCCCCTGCATCGTCGTGATACATAGAGAACACTTTGTTTTTAAGCTGTCACGTGGGGGGAAGTTAACCTCCTCAGGCAGTAGTGGTGGTGTAAATAGCAGACTGACTCCCGTGCGTATGTAAATAATAGAGTATAATTTTTAACGGTCCACGTAAAGTTCTGAGGCAGAGCCTCGCTTCTTTGAGTGACATGCAGTGTGCTGTAGCGCCTCGGGCCACCGATTCATGATTCAAGTGGAGCCTTTGTCTGAATACTAAATAAGTGACTGGTGGAGAAAAGGACTAGTGACACGCATGTTGACATTCTTACTCGACGGCGATGGTGAGGGGCACCTGTAAGGATTCTATTCCAGAAGGCTAAGAAAACGACTCCAGGAGGCTCCACAAAGTTGTTACTTGATTGCCAAATGAGTTTATTTGGTATCCACGCAGTCCTTCAGCCATCCCGGCGTCACTAAGTGGGCGTGACGCGCCGCGCCTGAGACCACAGCGGCGCCCGACCAGGTCAGCACGGGCTGGACGCGCCGCCAGCCGCAGAACGCCGCCGACACCGAGCACGCGGGTTGATGTTTTATGTCAAAATGTAGAGTAGTTTTTATTTTTCTCTTAAGTGTTCACTTGATATTTCGATTCCAGGAATGTCATGGCCAGGTGTGTGTGAAGAGAAAGTAAAAACCAATGCCAGGAACAAGGCTCGGAAAGTAGGGCACGGGGGAGGGAGGGAAGGGAGAGGGAGGGAGGGGAAGGGAGGGGGAGTGCTGGTGCTAATATGATTAATTTTCCTCTCATTGTTGATAGCTAAGACCTGTGACAGATTTTTTGGCTTGTTTCTTATCTCTCAAGAGCAAATAATGGTTAAAGATACTGTACAAATGTCCGTTGGTTTTCTTGTTGCTTGTTGTAGCCGAAACATCCGGAAATGTTGCAATAAACAATCGTGAAAACTGCTTGCAATATTTTCTCGAGGTTCTCTAAACACGAACATGATTTCACATAATATTAAACTTTGTTCAGAAATTTTACAAGTTTCATAAATATATATATATATATATATATATATATATATATATATATATATATATATATATATATATATATATATATATATATATATATATATATATATATATATATATGCACACACATACACACACATCCATCCACACACCCCAAAAACGCACACACAAATAAATAAACACACACACACACACACACACACACACACACACACACACACACACACACACACACACACACACACACACACACACACACACACACACACACACACACACACACACACACACACACACACACACACACACACACCAAAAACGCACACACAAATAAACACACACACACACACACACACACACACACACACACACACAAGAGGGCTGCGTTCCTCCCGTCAGCCAGGCAGCGTCAGACGCCCTGCACGTCGCTCCTCGGAGGCGCCCTCACCGCCAGCCTCACGCCCACTCCTGCACTGCCCCCACACATGTTGAGTAGTAAACAAACATGGCGTTGCCTCGCGACACTACTAGTCCATCGGCCTTGCTACGGTCAGCGGTCACTGCTCTCTGAAGCAGCGCCCCACTCAGATCTTCATGCGGGGATGGCAGGCACGCGTCAGTCCCCGGCACCGCATGAATAACTCCAGGCCGGAACTTCAAACGCGTGCTTCCTCAAGGTCATTCTTGAAGGGTAATTCCTTGATGGTCATTCGAGGCGTCGTGTGAGTGGCGATGGTGGTTCCTCGGGGTATGATTGATGCAACGCTCCTCACCCCTCCCCATCACTCTCCTCACCCCTGATCCCCCACCTACCACCATATCCCGACCCCTCCTATCCCATGACATCCCAGGTCCTTAAGCTCCCCAGCCCTCTCCCTCTCCCAGTCCCTTCCTGACGCTCTCTTGTGGACGGGATGAGATCGTGTGCGTTTGTGTTACTCTGGACATTTGTATTTTTGTATATTTTTGTATATGTAAGCAAGGAATGAGTGTGTACATAAGTAAAGAATGAACCAAATCGTGTAATTTACACTATTAAAAACTTAACTGTTCCTTGTAATTCTTTCCTTACAATCCTTCACGAAATTACCTGCTTCAGAAAGATTACAGTAAATATGATGATTGATCACTACAATTAACCACACACACACACACACACACACACACACACACACACACACACACACACACACACACACACACACGTAAATAAATCTACAATACTTATGCCAAGACACGAAGAACATTAAAGAAATAAACTGCAGACACTGATACCTGATACTAATGACTGCACTGCATCACTGTCCTCTCTGCGTCCTTGCTACGTGTAAAGAAGTACTCAGTCACCTGGTGCTGCCAAAGTTTTACCTGTCACTTATTAATGAACGTCACACTGCCTGGGTACCTTTTGGTTTCCGATCACAAGGACGGGGTGAGAGAGAGAGAGAGAGAGAGAGAGAGAGAGAGAGAGAGAGAGAGAGAGAGAGAGAGAGAGAGAGAGAGAGAGAGAGAGAGAGAGAGAGAGAGAGAGAGAGAGAGAGAGAGAGAGAGAGAGAGAGAGAGAGAGAGAGAGAGAGAGAGAGAGAGAGAGAGAGAGTCATCGAAAGAAATAGGACTAAATGAACAGAAGAGATATAACGAAAAAAAAATATATATATATATATATATATATATATATATATATATATATATATATATATATATATATATATATATATATATATATATATATATATATATATATATATATATATATATATATATATATATATATATATATATATATGTATGTATAAGGATGATAGCTGGAAATAAATATGTTTCATAGAGGAATTTCCACATGAAGGCCTGATGGTTTCTTGCAACTCTCTCTCTCTCTCTCTCTCTCTCTCTCTCTCTCTCTCTCTCTCTCTCTCTCTCTCTCTCTCTCTCTCTCTCTCTATATATATATATATATATATATATATAGAGGAAGCTGCAAGAAACCATCAGGCTTTCATGTGGAAATTCCTCTATGAAACATATTCATTTCCAGCTATCATCCTTATGCATAAATTTGTCTACGTAATGAAAGAAATAAAAAAAAAAACAGTTCATAAGAGAAAGAAATGAAAGCCCTTGTGACAGAACGCACAGCGAAGGCCACACACGCCAAGGACCAAAAGAGTGTGTTGGGGAGAATCCACAAAAAAAAAAAAAAAAAAAAAGAGGTTCTAAAAAATTCACCGGCCTTTCAGTGTGGCCTTTGGAGAGGCGGCGAGACGTGGTGCAGGCAGGGCATTGTATTTTCACGTCATTGCAAATTCAGAAGCTATCCATTCTAAAAGTGTATCGCTGGTGTTGTCCTCTCGCATTGCACTTTACGGGAATTTATAGTGACAATCGTATCTTGCTCTAAAAATTGCTCTAATTGGCTGGTCGGCTACTTACGCGATATATGGCAACGCTTCGCTTGGAATCCGCCGCCACATATTGAAAAGGTCACGCTTGACTGCAACATCTACATTTTCCACGGCGAGTCTAAGTTTCTGGATTCCGAAGCGGTGAAAATGTCTATACCGCCTCACCACCACACAAGGTTACCACATCACCACACACCTTGCCTCTCCGCCCACCACCATCACCACCACCACTAAACTACAGACTGTACCATCACCAGCTACACCACCTCCGGCATTATCCGTACTTCCACCTAAATGTCTTTACTGTCAGTCTCACCATCACTCAAATTTACCACCATACACTTTGCTTCTCCACCCAGCACCACCACCACCACCACCACCACCGTTACTACCACCACACACTCGCCACTATCGCCAGCTACACACCCTCCTGCACTACCACTACTACCTAAATGAGCTACCTACCCACCACACGCCATTTGCATGCCCATGACCACCTATGCATCCTCTCTGCCTACTTCTCCCGCCTATGAATGTCCCTCTGTGCCCGTGTGTCACCTCTGAGCAGCCCCGCCTTCCCTCACGCCTCCTCTCGGTAACACGCAAAGGCACGGCAAAGACTTCTCTCAAACTGTGGTGTCCTAAGCAGCTGGCTGGTCGGCTCACACGAGTCTCGCCATCCCGGTAACTTCCTATGAGAGCGAGGGTTGTTTTCCTTATCGCTATCTCTTACTTTGTTACAAGCTGCGGGAACATTAGGACATTAGTGTGTGTGTGTGTGTGTGTGTGTGTGTGTGTGTGTGTGTGTGTGTGTGTGTGTGCGTGTGTGTGTGTGTGTGTGATGCATTGGACACACACACACACACACACACACACACACACACACAGAGGCACGCACAAGCACACTGTGACTCCAACATTTTCCTCTGTGACGCTATTCTTTTTTTTATATCAAGAATTATTTTCCCTCGTTCAGGAGTGTCGCAGTGGCTGCAATGGCCCTAAGGGTGGAAATCATGGGCCGGGACAAGGCATTCTGAGCTCAGCAAGGCAATGCCGGGACTCGCCGAGTGACTGGTTCAGGATCACAGAAACACACTGACTTTCTCAAGTTTTACAGCGGCGCGTCGCGAGAAGCATATTTTTCATGATTTTAAACCTTTCTTTCTTTTCGCTCCCAAGAGTAAGATCAACATTGTCCAGTGTCTTCATTTTTACTGTTCCGTATTTTTCGAACGAGCGAACACAAGAAAGAAAAATTCGTTCCTTTATATTGTTAGTCCCGAAATGCATTTTATGGGTGTATTTTCCTTTTTTTGTCGTTTTTTTCTTTCTCTTTTTTTTTTTTTTTTCAATTCAAGATTCGGTTCGACCAGTCGCTTTTGGGAGTTTTGAAAAAAAAAGTGTTCTGGGAAAAAAATATATACATTTTTTTTAATCCAAGCACAAGTCCCTTTATACTGGAGCTGCGTTGAGTAAATAATAATTTGTCGTGTAAATAAAAACAGGAATATCGTGTTTACAACTAGCGATCATGTCTACCTCGGGCAACCTACCTGGAGGGCCCTCTCTCTCTCTCTCTCTCTCTCTCTCTCTCTCTCTCTCTCTCTCTCTCTCTCTCTCTCTCTCTCTCTCTCTCTCTCTCCACCCATGCAAACACACACAATACGAGTTAGAGATACATTCACTTCGCTATTCATCTCTAAGCCTCTTCAGCGTAACCCTCCACCGAGCTGTCCACTCCTCCCTCGGTAACCTCCACAAAAGGCTTCATTACCTTCAGTGGATTGCCCTCCGCCCTCCGAGTCCCGCCGGGGGATCAGGGAGTTCAAGGGGGATGGCGAGGGTTACCTGTATCCTAATATTACGCGGGATTAACCATGAGCTATTACCTCAAACAAGCCAATTAAGAATGAAGAGTGAATCAGTTAACAGGAGTTTCAGGAGATGAAAGTCAGGTGAATGTGGAAATGTGTGCGAGGGAAGAACTGCTGCAGTGGAGGGCCTCTGCTTTAGGGTTATATGTGAATAAATAAATACGTTTCAGTAAGCATGGCATTCGTCTGCTAATGTTACGTGGTTACATTACTATGCTGCAATTCTGGAGTACTCGTCAATATGTAAGTATTTTTCATGCCTCCTTTCTCGTATTCAGTAATGCAACTCGTCCTGGGAAGTGTCAGGTGGCGCGTATCTTTAGTAACACTGTCTAGTCTCTCCTTTCGCCTCTCGATACAACGCTAAGTTTTAAGAGAAATGAGAGAATGAGGTGGAAAATCAAGAGCAGTTGTGCATATATTGACATTTTCGTTTGTATACACACACACACACACACACACACACACACACACACACACACACACACACACACACAATAAGCTAGCAGGTGTTTACTGACAACAATTTTCAGTTACATACACTTAATTCCACGTAATCTTAAACAATGACACTATAAAACAGAACACCAGTTACATACTAATAAAACAAGTATAGTCAATAAAACGAAACATGATACTATGCAGAATAAACACACATACAGTATCACTCATCAAAGGCACTTGAGTGTGTGTGCATTTATAGCTTATTACCATGTACATCTCACAATAACGTACTAATACCAACACATCCTCTCTAAAAAGAACAACTGGAGTGCTCTGTGACCGAAAAATTAGTGCCAGAGTAAAGGGGAAAGTGTTCAAATCGGTGGTTAGACCCGCATTGTTATATGGTGCGGAGACGTGGCCAATAAAGAAAGCACAGGAGAATAAGTTGGAGGTTGCTGAGATGAGAATGTTAAGGTGGATGCTTAGAGTGACAAGGAAGGATAAAGTGAGAAACAATTTTATAAGAAGAACAGCCAAAGTAACGGAGGGTGACAAAGAAAGTACAAGAAAGGAGAATGCGATGGTTCGGTCATATCAAAAGGCGAGAAGGGTATGCCGGCAGAAGGATGTTGGATATGGAAGTGGAGGGAAGAAGACGACGTGGCAGACCAAAGAAAAGGTGGAAGGATCGCATTGGAGAGGACCTGAGGGAGAGAGGATTGAGTGGAGAGGAGGTTGGGGGACAGAGCCTTGTGGAGATGACTAGTGAGGAAGAGAGACCCCATATGAACATGGGAGCAGCTGCAGAAGAAGAAGACCAACACACCCTCTGTATTGTAACGTTTATGAAGGAACGAACGTAGTACTCTTATCTATAACACATTGTATTGTATACTAAAGGCTAGGAATTCACATCACACACACACACACACACACACACACACACACACACACACACACACACATACACACACACACACACACACACAACACACGCACACGTCCGTCTATCACAAGCCTTTCCCTCCTTCCTAAGCCCACACGCTCCTCACACCCGCACCTCACACCCACAGCCTCGGCCTACACGCGGCTGACGAGCACCGGCCAGGGAAATCTTGGTGATGAGCGTGCCAAGTGTGCCTCCCACTCCTCTGCTGCCTGCCGCGCCTCCACCACCCTCCCTGCATTATCTTAGTACAGAGATTAATGCTTTCCTGCTTCGCTTAAGGCTCTCAGGTGAGTAAAAGGTAAGGTAAATGTGGGCCGGAGAAGTATGTGGTGATCTGTGTGATGAATGTGGTGACGCAGTGGTGGAATGTTCGTTGTCTGTGATGTTGGATAAGAAAAATTAGGAAGCGTGGTAGGGAAACTCGAAATGTAAGATAGTACTTTTTTAAACATGAGTTCTCACACCATCTTTCCCACTGGTGGTGTGTTGAGGTGTTTTGCAGAGAGTGGGTAGCGTGTGTGGTGTCTCTATGTGTGATGAGAGTGGCTAGCGCGTGTTATTGTGGTGAAGAGAAGTGGTGAAGCATGGTGGTTTGTTGCTTTGTAATGACTATTGACGTGTGTTGACAGCAAACATGGGATGTAGTGGAGCTTAGATGTAAAGTAGAGGAGCATGGTGTGTAAGTAGTACATACCAAACCAAATCTAACCTAACCTAACCCGAGAGGCGAAAAGCGTGGCAGTAAATTTGTGGTGCATTGAGGAGCAATGTTGAGTGAGTGTGAGTGTTGCAAGGGTAGCGATGCGTGAGTAACGGTGGAGTGTGGCCGTGAAGCGTGGTGAGTGTGGGTATGGTGGTGCGTTGCGAGGATTACGGTGAAAGAGCTGAAAGGTGTGGTGGATCCCGCGGTGTTGTGTTGCGTTGTGCAGTATTTCAGTTCAGTTTTAGCGCGGTGTACTATGGCGGTTAGCTCTGTACGCTTTTGGCTTGTTACTCTGATGGTCTGCATAGGGCGTAGCTGCATATTTCTTTTCTCCACGACACTGAGGTAGATTGGAGTTATTGTAAATTTAAATGGATATAAAAAGGAAAAGATAAGTAGAATGTAAAAAAGTAAACTGCCTCGAATGTTGCTAAAACGAGAATAAAAAGGACACAAATACAAATGGAAACTTATGAGTCTGAGCGACGGAAACAGTGAAAAACACAAAACTATGAGTTAAAAAATGTATACAACGGAAAAATAATCACACATAAAAAAATAGGATAGGAACTCATATAATGAATACACTGTAGAAACACACACACACACACGCACACACACACACACACACACACACACACACACACACACACACACACACACACAAACACACACACACACATACACAACACACACACACAAAAGTAAAAACATAAAGACTAGCTGTTCATAGAGAAATACAATAAAAATACAATGAAAATAAAAAAAACCCAAAGAATTTACAGATAAATACATTAAAGATACATCTAATGCCGTAAACAACGCATGCAATTCATGGAAAAATAGACAAAAAATGGAAAAATGCAAAAATACACATGGTTCAATATGGAAAGAACGATATTCAATAAATCACTTAATAACAGCATGAGATAATACAACCAAGCAAAAGAGATAGAGAAATAGAAACACAACAGTAGAAAACAAAAATTCATGCAATTCAATAAGAGAATAATCATATTCAATAAACCACCTGATACGAAATTGAACCCACCCACAACGATCGTATCAGGTAGCAAAATCAACACACACGTTTAAACACGCATGCCACGAGTCACATTCAATAAAACACGTGATAGCGGCTCATAAAAATACACCCACACTAACAATTTATTGAACAAATGACTGCAGCACCTAATGAGCGTCATCACATCAGAGGAGACGAGACGCAGGGTAGGCTCATTAGCAGACGATTACGGTGCTCATTAACTAAGCCAGACAGGTAATTTCCTTAAGATGCACGACTCCACGACTTAATGACTGTCTGCACTTAATCTCAAGATGTAATGCGCCAGTCCTGCACATCTCAGAGGTCTTTTGTTTCATTGTCCATGTAAATACAAGAGGGTTTAAAGTTCTCAGCCCGGCAGTTCCAACAGCGCCACAATGGTTACCTCCGATAAATCACCTGGCTGTGAATCCCTCTGCAGTGCTGTAAAGGTTCACGCCACGCGGTTCTCGCCACGCCCTCCGCCTGATTTCGAAAAGCACCGCTGCTACTTCCTCTGCGTTCTGTTACGGTAGGTTTCCTTGATCTGAGTTACTTATCAGAGTACGTAAGATAATCTACTGCCTCCACCTTCCACTAAGGTGCTTTCCCTTGAGTTTAGTTCCATGCTATAGTACGTAAAGTAGTTGTTTGTAAGCTGTATATCGTCTTCTATCTGCACGTTATATCAGAGAAGTTTTTCCTTGATCCATATTATATGTTGGAATATTTAAAGCTATTTTCCATGAATTGCCCGTCGTTTTCTACTGCCTCCGCCTTCCATTACGTAGCTTTTCTTTAAAAATACGTTATATTTTATTATCTGTCAGTGTATAGGAGTCCGTTGCAGCACAAGCCTTCCCAATCGCTATGGGGAGTTAAGCCTTGCACTTCACCACTCTGGTTTAGGGAGTGCCGGCAGGGGTGCCAGATTACAAGGTCACAATTCCTCGGCTTAAGTCCCATAGCCATCCCCTGCTGGGTGAACAGGGACTGTGGTGTGAATGGAGGGAAGCGTAAATGGTCTCCACCCGACCCAGGATTCGAACCAGGAAACTCTCCGTTGTGAGCCGAACGAGATGGACACGCCAACTCTGAATTTATGATTTGTATTTTCTATTCCTGAGATTCTTGAATGGCGAACAAGATATGGGATTAACCACTCGACTTGCTTTAAACGCTATAAATAATTTGAAATTTTTCGTTTTAAATGCTATCGCCAATGCATAAGCTTTTTTTTCTTTTATATACGTCACAAGAGAGTTAACAAAGAGGGTAAAGATGAAAATTATTGCTAGATTGGTAATGATAATGACAATAAGAAGAATGTATAATATATCAGTTTCTTTTCTTACTTTTACAACTCCGTCAGTTCAGTAAAATTCATGTAAACCTTCAACCACTGGGGTCAATTAATTTTTACTTAGAACAGCATGAAGGGCAAGACAGAGCGATAGACGGAAAGATGAGGCAACAAATGCTGCTAGAGAGATCCGAAATACAGAAAGCCGACAGAGATCAGTGATAAGGTTGCAGAAAACACTTGTCTAGAGAGGCTAGTGATATAATTTTATCTATTTATTTTTTATTTATTTATTTATTTATTTATCATTTTTATTTTATTTATTTTTTTGCTATATCATTAAGACAGCGAACAATGAAACTAGAGTGACTTCAGAACTAAGAGGTTAATACACAAGGCCTAAGGATTACAACTATTCTCTCTCTCTCTCTCTCTCTCTCTTCTCTCTCTCTCTCTCTCTCTCTCTCTCTCTCTCTCTCTCTCTCTCTCTCTCTCTCTCTCTCTCTCTAATACAGTACTACCCATCAAGGCAATGGACAGCACTCGTCCATCAGCACCGCGGAATGACCCAAGGCGATGGTTGTCGGAGAGTCAGGGCCGATTAGACTCAGACATCCGAGAAATTACCTTCAAAAGGGTCTGCGATCATCAGGAGGCGGGAAAGGATAAAGAAGGAGCGGGCAGGAGGATAAAGAGGGGACTAAAGGAGGGAGGAAGGTGTGCAGGAAATGAAGGAGAGGTTAGGGAGGAAGGTGAGTGAAGGAAGTGAGAGGAAAGTCTGTCGTAACATAAACTCACACGCACCCCATGTTCTATCTTACTCCTACTCGCTCTTACCTCCTCCTTCTCCTCCTCCTCCTCCTCCTCCTCCTCCTCTGTCGACCTCTATTCGTCCCACCGAGAAAGGTTACTAGTCGCTCGCCCCCTCTCAGTATCATCACGTCTTTCTCTCTCTCTCTCTCTCTCTCTCTCTCTCTCTCTCTCTCTCTCTCTCTCTCTCTCTCTCCTTAGACACGGTAACGGGGAGACTGAAACTAAATGGGAATCGTCGTTGGAAGGAAGCATTCTCCTGTATTTCATCCCAGCCCGCTTCACTATCACACAATCCACTCCAGAAATTACTTGCCACGCTGTAAGGCTTCTCCTTTCTTATATCCCCCCAGAGAAAATTCGGTGAAAAGAAATGAAATCGTACATAAACAGGATTATTATCGAACGTGAGAACCTCCTGTTATTGTCTCTGTTTTCAGTCATTCTTTCTTTTCAGCGTTCTAGTTACTGAAGCACATTACAGTATTACATCCTGCTCACACTTGAAATGTTTTCCTTTCATATGTTAAAAAAAAATACTAAATACATTTTGTTTTCTATTACCGCACACGAGAAATTACTGTTGTGGTTTTCATTTCTAGGGTTTTTTCTAATCATTCTAGTAACTGAACCATCGTAGAGTTTTCTGTCATGTTTTAACTATTGTATTTTTTAACTCTTATTTTCTTTGCTTAATTTGCTAAAATCATGTATAAGCAGGCTTCCTATAGGACACCGAATATAAAAATGTTACTATTGGGGATGTTTGTAATTATTCTCTTCTTAGTTGGTGTAGTTACTAAAGTGCCTTAAAGATTTTCCTTATTCAGACAGTAAAGGTTTTCTTGTACAATTTTCTGCATTCGTATATCAATAGGATTAATATCAAGCATGAGAGTTTATTGCTGATGTTTTTTTTTTTATCTTGTTTTTTTTTATTCTGTTGCTCTAGTTATTTGTATTCTTTTGAATAGTGATTTTTATTCAGAAAGGGGATTTATTTATTTGTTGAAGTCATACGTCAACAAGATCACTATCAAACACGAGACACTAGTGTTTCAATTGTTTGGATCTCAGGACTTTTCTAACACGCCTCGTTACTGAAGCACCTTAGAGTATTATTACTTTCTATTCAGGGCAGGGAAGGGTTATTTTTGCTCCTCTTATTTTTCCTTTGCTTAATTACAGGTGAGGAGGGACAGGTGGACATGATTAAGGACGACAAATCTCCCGTTAATGGACTTCACCCGGCAGTTCCATTTGGTTTAATCTCTTTTATCCAGTTCTTTCGTGTCCTCATGTTATTGTATTTTTTTTTTATCACATTCCTTTTCCTTCCTGAGAGCTTTGGCCTTTAGTCAAAACGATGAATTTTCAAGGGTGCTTCTTTTTCTCTGCTATTTGCTTATCTCTTCCTGTCACTTTTTTTTTTCAGTGCTTTTGTTTGACATTTAATTCTCTCTCTCTCTCTCTCTCTCTCTCTCTCTCTCTCTCTCTCTCTCTCTCTCTCTCTCTCTCTCTCTCTCTCTCTCTCTCTCTGTCTCCTCTCTCTCTCTCTCTCTCTCTCTCTCTCTCTCTCTCTGTCTCTCTCTCTCTCTCTCTCTCTCTCTCTCTCTCTCTCTCACTCTCTCTCTCTCTCTCTCTCTTTCCGTCCTATTACCTTCGTCTCGCCCTGCTGTGATCTATATATTGCTCTCCTTTAACTCTCTCTCTCTCTCCCTCTCTCTCTCTCTCTCCTCTCTCTCTCTCTCTCTCTCTCTCTCTCTCTCTCTCTCTCTCTCTCTCTCGCCCATAAACTCCCTAAATAATTGTACGTTTCCTCACCTCCTCTCACCTCTCTTAGGTTTCGGAGAGATCAAAAATATTGCTCCCTTTTCCTCTAATTCTCGCTTCTCTGACAACACCTCCAAGAACCTGCATGCAAAATTGTGAACTCTTCATGATGGGGGACTCTTATCACTCCCATGTTATTCCCAGGCTCCCATAATGCATTAGGGAACTTCATCTTGGTAATCTAAGAGGTGAGTGGGTTTCCATCACCGCTCTGCACTTCTCTGTATGAGCTGCAGTAAGTGATGTACCCTACGTGTAAGTGAGTGATTTTTCATATTCTTGGGTACCTAAGTTCCGTAAAGTGGGGAAAATACAAGTGTGAAATCCAATGTAATATCTGGTGATGAATCTTAAGTTAAGTTAGTTTATATTATTCATAGGGAAGCCCAGTTAAGTACTTCTGGTTATAAGTTAAATTACAACTTTTATTCAAGAGAAGATCACGTAAATACTTCTGACGTTAAATGGTTATTTTCTTACTGGTGGAATACCTATAGTAGGAAAAAGTTAGTTTCTTTTATTTACAAGGAAAATTAGGTAAATATTTCTGGTTTACAACTTCTAATTATTGAAAAGATCACGTAATTACTTTTGACATTAAATTAGTGACTATTTTCATGTTGACGTAAAGAAAAAATATATATAGTAGAAGTAAATATATATATAGTAGAAGTAAAGTTAGAGAAACTACGAGTGATGTAATAACGCAGGGTGAATTAAAAAGAACATTGCACCTACAAGTATTCACAAAGGAAATTATGTAAATACTTGCACTTAAGAATCAGAGACTTTTATGACCTGAGTCGACGCCGGAGGCTCCTTATGACCTGACTCTTAAGAACCTAAAAGAGATGAAAGGGAAATTAAACTATTATGAAAATGAAAAAAAAAAAAAAACACACACGCCCTTAAAAAGAAAAAAAAATCAATGACAAAACTAAAAAGGAAAACAAAAATAATAACATTAACAAATAAATTCATAGAAAAATAAAAGAAACTGGAAGAAGACAAAAAAGGGACACATTTCGCATGAAAAAAGGAAAAAAAAGAAAAATGAACATCCTACAAAAACATTTAACTCTTTTAACCTAAAAAAAAAAAGGAGAAAACGATAATGAACAAATTAAATGAAAAAATAAAAAAAATAATAATACCAAAGAAAACAAATGAAGTACACATTTCGTCCAAAAGGAGGAAAAAAAAAAAAATAACACCCTATAAAAAAAAAACTGACAAAACACTCTACGCTCTAGAAAAAAAAGCAATAATAAACACATTATTAGTAAAAATAAAAAAAACTCAAGTAATACCAAAGAACAAATTAGGCACACATTCACTCTTAAAACTAAAAAAAATAAAATCTAATACCTCCATGGTCGGGGCTTCAAAGAGGGATGATTAAATGTTTCGCAGCGAGCACCGACATGACGTGACCCGCAGCGCTGCCTTGCATTACTGCCGCTACGTGTTGCTGGTCTGGTTGTCGTGTGCTTTGTCGTATTATTCATCTGCGAGTGCTGTGTCGCCTGTTTCTCTTTAACCAGTGCTTCCTGCCTTTATTGACTTTTTTTGAAGTTGTACTTTATCAGTTATTTCGATGTCTTAATTATCGATTAGTTTTTTTTTTTTCTTTCAGCTTTTTTTCATGTCTTCTGCGCTCCCTTCACCATTGTCTTCCTTTTAATTGTGTGTGTGTGTGTGTGTGTGTGTGTGTGTGTGTGTGTGTGTGTGTGTGTGTGAGTGTGTGAGTGTCGGTATACGGCTGGATAGGAGGTAGTGTGCGCTTCACGCTTTCGCTTTGTTGAACTCTTCGTCTCTCTCCTTTTATTTTTATTTGTTAACGTCTCTCTCTCTCTCTCTCTCTCTCTCTCTCTCTCTCTCTCTCTCTCTCCTCTCTCTCTCTCTCTCTCTTTCTGCTTGTCTGTTTGTCTGTCTCTCTCTTCCGATTTTTTAATTTTCTTTTTTATTTATATAGATGACGCTAATTTATTAACATGAACTTTTCTCCAATTTTCTTCAATTCACTTTTTTGGAGCAGTAATTATCTCTTAATTAATACGTCCATATTTCTTCCCATTTTTTTCTTCACACGTTTATTTGTCTTTCTATCACTGAAAGCGCATAACTGCTTCACTTTTTATTAGTGTGTTTTCTTTCAATTACTCTGCTTTAATCAAGATATGTTTTCCTGCTAGACTGGTAACTACACATTCCTGCTCTTCCTGCTCAACTTTTTTTCTTTCTTTAAACTCTTAATCTCCGTCCTCCATTCCCCTCCTCATTTTTTTAATGCATTCTGAAGATGAGAGTTCCAAAAGGGAAAATATCTAATAACGAGTTTCTCTATTTATCATTATTTATGATTATACGTATATCAAGTATCATTTCATAATTAGGTGCAGTAACGAATTACATGGAAGGTAGGTTATCAATATTAATTTTTATGATACATGCGAATCCTATAAATAATGATACTATTATTGTTAATGCTACTTGTACTGCTGTTGTTGCTTTTAACTCTACTACTACTACTACTACTGAATAAGAAGAGAATATAGTAGTAGTAGTAAGTAGTAGTAGTAGTAGTAGTAGTAGTAGTAGTAGTAGTAGTAGTAGTAGTACTAGTAGTAGTAGTAGTAGTTGTAGAAGTAGTAGTAGTAGTAGTAGTAACAGCAGCAGTACTTAATAGAAGGAGGAGGAGGGGCTCAATAGCATAATTACGATCACTTCCAGACAACACACACATGCATACCATCACCGAGGGAACATTTGCATACATACA
>NC_087182.1:13082380-13089880 GCF_035594125.1 Scylla paramamosain
CTTGAAGGTGATATATTAAGGATCCCGCTCCCGAGGTCGTCACCTGGGGGAGAGTTAGAGAAGGGCGTCACTACACAGGTGCTCCCAGCAGTGTAGATGTGAAGCAGTAGGATGAGAACAGGTGTGGGTGTAAGTGTGTGAGTGTGAGATTGTGTGTAAGTAAATAAGGTGAAGGGAAAGTAAGGACCATATTCTGAAACATTCCCACCTGCACCTAGATTACTTTCAAAAGGCTCCAGTTGAAGTGACACTGGTTTTTAAGGGTGCGATTACAGATTAAGAGCATTTCTATATTATGAACAGGAGGAGCAGTCTTGAGAACCCGGCTAATCATCTCTGTGGCCTTCGAAAACTGACGTAGTAGTGAGAGAGCAAAGCGTTTCTGAATACGGACTTGAGTGTAGATTTGTATGTCTTATGTGTATTAAATATTCGTGTATGTTGAATTATTTATTATATGTGAAATTGTTATATTAGTGATGTATTTTATGTGTTATGTGATTTAGTGGTCAATGAAATCAATGTCGTCAGCTTATCGACTTACCTACCTGCCTACCTAGCCGTCGTTCTATTTATCAATCTACCTGACTGCTATCTATCAATCCTCTAATGCCGTGTATGTGTTTAATGAACTTTTGCGGTTGTATTTAAGAGAATGAGAGAGAGAGAGAGAGAGAGAGAGAGAGAGAGAGAGAGAGAGAGAGAGAGAGAGAGAGAGAGAGAGAGAGAGAGAGAGAGAGAGAGAGAGAAAGAAAGAAAGTATAATACAATACATATATGAATAGAACATAAACGCACCAACTGACACCCACAAACACCCACACACCGAGACACAAGCACACACACACACACACACACCCACACACCGACACACACACACTGACACACACACACACACACACACACACACACACACACACACACACACACTCACACACACACACACACACACACACACACACACACACACACACACACACACACACACACACACACACACACACACATTAAAAAAAAAAGATACAGAAAATATACTCACACTAAAAAAATTATCAACAACTACCATACCTGCGATTTTTTTTTCTTTTTGGTTGGGGAAAGTGAATAAAAAAAATCTGAATGAATTCGATCAAAACATAAAAAAAAAAAAAAGAAGGGCGCATGGGGCAGATGGAGGTTTGGAGGGGGTGAGAAAAATTCGCAATGCATAAAGTGGGAAAAAGCAAATCTCTCGCGCGTGTCCTCCTCCCCTCCTTGTTCCCTCGTCATATTCACGCGGGAAAGATACGAGTGCTGGGAGCGGCCACCGTATATCTTGAGGTGACGCGATTCTCCGATAGCTGTGATTTATTAAGAGGTGGCACAAGTTTGCTGATCGAAGGAGCTCCGGGAAAAGACGTGTGTTTGTGTTCGTCCGGCAGAGAGAGAGAGAGAGAGAGGAGGGGAGACGGGGGAGGCTAGTGCGCGGACAAACAGACAGGAAATACATGTACACAAACAAACATATAGTCAGACAAGGTAGGCAGACAGAAAACATATACGAGATACTGACAAACAGACAAAAATATAGAGCATGTTAAAAATACACATAGTAAAACAGACAAAAGATAAATAAACAGATGAATACATTCCGAGACAGAAACACAAAGATAAACTAATAGAATAACTAAGAGATACGCTGAATAACACACACACACACACACACACACACACACACACACACACACACACACACACACACACACACACACACACACACATAGCAAGACAGGCAAAAGAAACACTGTCAGAACGAGATAAGATAACAAATAAGTGCCATACAACAGGAAATAGAATCAAGAAAAAATACTCCTAAGACAGCAGACACAAAGACAATACAACAGCAGCAACACAAAAGACAGGGCAACAACAGTAACAGGAAGTGAACCATTTGTGCCACTTAGATTTATGACTTTCAGCAAAGGAGGAAAAGTGAGAAAGGACAGTGATGATATGACCTAGTCGAGATGAACGTGAGTAGGAGGAGGAGGAGGAGAAGGAGAAGAAGGTGGAGGAAACACAGGAAGAGTAAGCAGCAGCAGTGTGAATCTATACAACGCTGTCCATGATAAGGTAACGTTGATATTTGAAAAGTAAGACGTAAGATGATAAATATAATGCAAAGATATAAAAATTAATGATACACACGATGAAAAAATACAGAGCAATAGGAGGAGGAAAAAGTAATGTTGGCCTTGATGA
The DNA here is from genome assembly GCF_035594125.1 of Scylla paramamosain. Classification (NCBI taxonomy): domain Eukaryota; kingdom Metazoa; phylum Arthropoda; class Malacostraca; order Decapoda; family Portunidae; genus Scylla; species Scylla paramamosain. The sequence goes on from NC_087182.1 coordinate 13,084,622, forward strand.
CATTTAAAAAAAGAACAGGGAAGAAAATAGAGAAAAACAAAACAGAACAAGAAATTGAAATAAAAGAACAAAAGTTGAAACACAATTAAAGGAAATAAAGGAATAGATGTACAAAGGCAAGCACTCCGGAACATGATCTTTTGCAAATATTCCTTTTTTATTTATATTCGCTGCGACACTTACAACAAAAAATAAATAACATGTATTAGACAGTTGTCACTTACACAAAGTCCTTCACATTCACTGGCGTGTAAATTAATTATTTTCACCCTTTACGTAAATTATAATAATCGCAGCTTTATCAAGAAAGAACATTATTTTCTATTTATTTTTTTATTTATTTATTTTTTTTTTCATTCTCGTCATCATAAATAAAAGGATGTTCAGTGTAGAAGAAGAGGACAGTTGAGTGTCATTGAAGAAGAGGGGATAGTTGTCTGGAAGGTTGTGTCGAGTTGATATATACGAGTAGAGGAATTGAGTTTTTGAGGCAACGAACAATACTAAGTTTGCTTTGCCCCAATCAGAAATTTTAGAGAAATCAGAAGTCAGGCGTTCTATGGCTTCCCTGCATGAACTGTTTACTTCCTGAAGGTTTGGACGTCAATAAAAAGACGTGAAAAAGTGCAGGTTGGTATCATCAGCGTAGGAGTGGATAAGACAAGAAATTTGGTCTAGAAGATCATTGATGAATAACAGGAAGAGAGTGGGTGACAGGACAGAAATCTGAGGAACACCACTATTAATAGATTTAGGAGAACAGTGACCGTCTACCACAGCAGCAATAGAACGGTCAGAAAGGAAACTTGAGATGAAGTTACAGAGAAAAAGATAGACGTCGTAGGAGGGTAGTTTGGAAATCAAAGCTTTGTGCCAGACTATCAGAAGCCTTACATATATCTGAGTCAACGGCAAAAATTTTACCAAAATCTTTAAAAGAGGATGACCAAGACTCAGTAAGGAAATCCAGACGATCACCATTAGAGCGGCCTTGACGGAACCCATACTGGCGATCAGATAGAAAGTTGTGAAGTGATAGATGTTTAAGAATCTTCCTGTTGAGGATAGATTCAAAAACTTTAGATAGGTAGGAAATTAAAGCTATTGGACAATAGTCTGAGTGACTACAACGGCTGAATGTCAGCAAACTTTCAACAAGAAGGAAAGGTAGATGTTGACAGAGTTGAAAGAGTATGACTAGACAAGGTACAAGCTCGGTGGCGCAATTTCGGAGAACAATAGGAGGGACCCCATCAGGTCCGTAAGCCTTTCGAGGGTTGGGGACAGCGAGGGCAAGGAAAAACGTCATTGTGAAGAATCTTAATAGGAAGCATGAAGTAGTCAGATGGTGGAGGAAAGGGAGGAACAAGCCCTAAATCATCCAATATAGAATTTCTAGTAAAGGTCTGAGCGAAGAATTCAGCTTTAGAGATAGATTAGATGACAGTGGTGCCATCTGGTTGAAATAAAGGTGGAAAAGAAGAAGCAAAGTTATTGGAGATGTGTTTGGCTAGGTGCCAGAAGTCATGAGGGGAGTTAGATCTTGAAAGATTCTGACACTTTCTATTAATAAAGAAGTTTTTGGCTAGTTGGAGAACAGACTTGGCATGATACCCCGCAGAAATATAAAAGGCATGAGACTTTGGTGATGGAAGACTCAAGTACCTTTTGTGGGCCACCTCTCTATCATGTATAGCACGAGAACAGGCTGTGTTAAATCAAAGTTTAGAAGTTTTAGGTCGAGAAAAAGAGTGAAGAATGTACGCCTCCATGCCAGACACTATCACTTCTATTATGCGCTCAGCACACAGAGGGGGGTCTCTGACATGGAAGCAGTAGTCATTTCAAGGAAAATTAGCAAAATACCTCCTCAGGTTTCCTCAGCTAGGAGAGGCAAAACGTCAGAGGCACCTCCGCTTAGGGAGATCCTGAGGAGGGAATGGAGCGATAGGAAAAGATACAGATATGAGATTGTGATCAGAGGAGCTCAACGGAGAAGGGAGGGTAACAGCATAAGCAGGATTAGGGGTTAGGAAAAGATCAAGAATGTTGGGCGTATCTCCAAGACGGTCAGGAATACGAGTAGGGTGTTGTACTATTTGTTCTAGGTCGGGGAGGATAGCAAAGTTGAAGGCTAGTTCACCAGGATGGTCAGTGAAGGGAAAGGAAAGCCAAAGCTGGTGATGAACAGTGAAGTCTCCAAGTCTGTAAAAGGGAAGAGAGTCAGAATGTGCTCCAATTTGGAAGCTAAGTAGCCAAAGAATTTCTTTTAGCCAGAGGAGTTAGGTGAGAGGTATACAGCACAGATAAATTTAGTTTGAGAGTGACTGTAGTCGTAGCCAGATGGTGGAAAACTCAAGATTCAAGATTCAAGAGTCAAGAGCGTGGGCACGAGTGCAGGTTAAGTCGTTGCGCACATAAACGCAACATCCAGCTTTGGATTGAAAATGAGGATAGAGAAAGTATGAGGGAACAAAAAATGGGCAACTGTCAGTTGCCTTAGACACCTGAATTTCAGTGAGAAAAAGAAGATGAGGATTAGTAGAGGAGAGGTGGTGTTCTACAGATTGAAAATTAGATCTAAGACCGCGAATGTTGTTAATAAAGAAAAAGTTGAGGGGGGTGTCAAGACAATTAGGGTCGACACCAGAAGAGCAGTCCGTCCTGTGGATATTTGTGGTCCCTTCCCCAGATGGGCACTCCGAGGCTGGTGTAGGAGTCGCCATGATAATTTTGAATTTTGAGTGAAGGGTGTGTGTGTAATTAGGTGCTTGTAGTTTTGTGAGAAGGAAGAGAGTTGTCTTTAGAGAGTTGGCTGTGACTGCCCCCTTGTGTTGTGAGACACAAAGGGAAACGTTTACTGAGGTTACAGCTGGGTTTAATGATAGGTTCATAACACTGATCCAGTGCTTTACACCTCACTAGGAGTAATTATCGTTTCGGGAGGTGCATACTGCCTCCTCCTCCTTCTAATATACTCGTATATATATATATATATATATATATATATATATATATATATATATATATATATATATATATATATATATATATATATATATATATATATATATATATATATATATATATATATACAAGCATTACATTTCCAAAAGTATAGTATCTACCTGACTGGAAGCCGTTTCTTATCAACATTAATGTAGGGCAGTAATTAACAGTCTTCATTATTTTTGTATACTGGCTAATCCTTACGCATGAAGTAAATGTCAACCTGCATGGCATGATGCATACAAGAAACAGAAAAATAAGAGAAGAGAAGAAACAAAGAGACAGAGATCTGCAGTGACAAGCTAACACGGTAACAGAATTTTGACACCTCGAGAAAAGGTCAAGGAAAAAAGAAAAGAAAAAAAAAAACAATGTTCAAAAAATTTTCGACATCCCGGAGGAGCAACACAAAGCCCCAAAAATAGAAGTGTAACAGCGACACACATCAACACACTGGAAGACTATCAGAGGTACACTGGGGGCGTGGCGGACCTGGAACTGACATCCTGGATATCCTGAGATCAACATTCTAAAACCAAAATCCTGGAACCGCCATCTCTAAATAGATCCATCATCCTGGAACTCACAACTTTGAATCGACATCCTGGAACCAACACGCTGAACCATCATCCTAGAATCGACACCCAGAAACCAACACGCTGAAAACAACACGCTGGAACCAACACGCTGGAAACAACATCCTGGAACCGACATTCTAGAACCGCCATCATGAAGCCGACACCAGCAACCAACCTTCTGAACCGACACTTGCAATCACTCGTACCTTCGGAAATCAGGATAATGTTTGTACACGTGTCGCTTCCCCACCGTTGGTAATTACCGAGAAGATGCGTACTTCTTTTTTTTATCCCTAATCGGCGGCTTCATTACCTGTCGAGTCCTCCAGGTGTTGCTAACGCTGTGTCAACATGGCGCTGCGTAATACAAACTTCCCTCCCTCCCTCTGACGTGAAGGCCAACTCGTGAGGGCTAAGTCTCCTCCTTTCCTCTCCTCTGCTACAGCAACCTCCCCTCCTGCTTCGTTTTCTCCTCCTCGTCCCCCTTCAATTTTTTTCTTCTTCATCTCCTTCACCTTTCTTTCTTTTTTTTCGCTTTTTCTCCACCTCCTTATTTTGTTGTTCCTTCTTCTCTTCCTCCTTCTCTCTCCCTCCTCCTTCTTCTTCTTCTTCTTTTCTTTCTTTTTCTCTTTCCATTCTTCCCTTTTTATTTTAAGTTATCCAAGGTTGTATGCTAAATAACACAGACATTACAAACAAGTATTAGGACCAAAACGCCTGCTGCTGTTTCTTCTTTGTTTGTGTGTTTATTCCCCTCCTTCTCCTCTTCCTCCTCCTCCTCCTTATAATCATCATCACCATCATCTTTTCTTCCTCGTCTTTTCATCATCCTCTTCTTCTACCTCCTCCTGCTGCTCTTTCGTCTCTTATTGTTCCAACTTACTTTTGTCCTTCCTCTCCTCATCTACGTCTTTCTCTTCCTCCTCTTCCTTCTCCTCCTCCTCTCTTTCTCTTCTCCCTCCTACTTCTTACCTGTACCATCTCTTTCTTGCTTCTACCTGCTTTTTTTTTCTCTCTTTTTTTCTCCCTCTCCTCCTGCTATAACATTTCCCTTTCCGCTGCCTCCCTTTCAGGTCCCCGGGTCATCTACACACGCAAAACGTCCCTAAAATTGGATAACCTTCACGTGACGCCAAATTCTTATTCCGCCTGAAGTAAACATAGACAGTCAATCGCTTCCTCCCTCTACGAACTACGTCAACCAGATATATCGATTGTTTGATGGCTCCTCCTCCTCCTCCTTCTCCTTCTCCTGCTCCTCCTCCTCCAGGCCCATATTCTCCGATAATGACAGCTTTAAGCGGGGTTTAGCTGACGAGGGCGAAGGAAGCTTTACTTTTTAGCTTTTTCCTTGGGTAGAGGTTGGTGTCCTCAGAGATGGCTTAGCAGGAAGTGCGTGTTGAAGGTGTCCCTGGCGGCACGTCATCGCGGGCTTGCTCTTTTGTTGTTGTTTTATGCTTGTCCGTCACACCTACAGCCAGCAGCAATAACAGTATCAGCGTTTGTGGTTGTTAATGCTGCTACCCACATAAAACTTCTCATAATTTCTTAAGCATTACTTTTGCGATGCTGTTGTTGTTGCTGGTACAACATTTTTTTTATGTAAGAGACCCACTGGCCAAGGGCAATATAAATTTGAAGAAAAAGGCCCACTTGAGTGCCAGTTCCCAAA
>NC_087182.1:13092380-13149880 GCF_035594125.1 Scylla paramamosain
ACCTGTCTCACCCTTAATTGCTGACACCTTTCACCTGTCTGCCACGAGCTACCTGTCCATCAGCCTCTCGTCATCTTCCTCTACCTGTCACCCTCGGTCACGCCAATCGTTAGTCGTCCGTCGCTGCTCTTGCCGTGTGTTGTATCCCATTTTATTATTATTATTATTTTTTTTTTTTTATGTAAAAGGGACAATTGTCAAAGGTAACAAAAAAAATCTAAAAAGTGCCTGTCCAAAAGGAGGTCAAAAGGGTTATCCAAATGTAGAGGATAGGTCTTGAAAACTCCCTCTTCAAATAGTTCAAGTCATGGGAAGGAGGAAAAAAAAGAGGCACGCAAAGAGTTCCATAGCTTACCAGAAAAGGGATGACTGGTTGAAAATACTGGTTAACTCTTGTATTAGAGGTGGACAAAATATGGGTGAGAGAAAGAAGAAAGCCTTGTACAAAGAGGCCGCGGGAGAAGAGGTATGCAGTTAGCAAGATCAAAAGGGCAGTTAGCGTGAAAATAGTGGCAGGAGATAGCAACATTCTGGCGATGAGACAGAAGCTGAGGACACTCAGTTAGAGGAGAGGAGTTAATGAGACAAAATGCTTTTGATTCCACCCCGTCTAGAAGAGTGGTATGAAAAGAACACACACATGTCAAGTGTACTCCATACATGGACGGATAAGGTCAATGTGCAGAGTTAGCAGCTGAGGTGAGGGGTGAGAAAAATTGTCAGAGACGACTCAGAACGCCTAACTTCATAGAAACTCTTTTTGGATAAGACGAGATGTAAAATTTCCAGTTCAGATTAAGTAAAGAACACAGCAAGGATGTTCAGTGTAGAAGAGGGAGACAGTTGAATGTAAATGAATAAGAGGGGATAGTTATATGGAAGGTTCTGCCGGGTTGATAGATGGAGGAATTGAGTTTAAAGACACTGAACAATACCAAGCTTGCTCTGCCCGAATCAGAAATTTTAGAGAGACCTGAAGTCAGGCGTTCTGTGGCTTCCCTGCATGAACTGTTTATTTCCTGAAAGGTTGGACGTCTATGAAAAGATGTGGAAAAGAGCAGGGTCGTATCACCAGCGTAGGAGTGAATAGGACAAAAAGTCTGGCTTAGAAGACCATTGATGAATAATAGTAACAGGGTGTGTGACAGGACAGAATCCTGTGGAACAACACTGTTAATAGACTTAAAATGACCGTCTACCACAGCAACAAAACGGAGGGACAGAAAGAAAATTTGAAATGAAGTTACAGAGAGAAGGATAAAAGCCGTAGAATGGTAGTTTGGAAGTCAAAGCTTTGTGCCAGACTCTATCAAATGCTTTTGATGTGGTTAAGGAAACAATGAAAGTTTCACCAAAATCTCTAAAAGAGGATGACCAAGACTCAGTAAGGAGAGCAAGTTCACTGGTAGAGTGGCCGTGACAGAATCTACACTGCCAATAAGATATAAGTTTGTAAAGTGATAGATATTTAAAAATCTTACTGTTGAAGATAGATTAAAAAAAAATTTAGAGAGGCAAAAAATCAAAGCAATAGAAAGGTAGTCTGAACGGTCACCCTTGTAAGAAAGAGGCCAGCCAGAAGGATAAATAGATGTTGATAAAAAGAGTTGGAAGAATATGACTAGCTCTCAGTGTCGATGTCAGTGTCAGCGTCAGGGTTGTGGGCGTGGCTCTTCTACAATATATATATATATATATATATATATATATATATATATATATATATATATATATATATATATATACTTTGAAGTAGGACTTCTTGCGGAATCTTATGTTGTAGAGAAGAGTGTACACGCACAGTAGATGCTGCATTTTTTTTTTTTTATTGGTTACGTTTCGGGATAACAGTCTCATCATTAGACCCATCAAACTTAGAAAAAAATAATAAAAGGTACAAGAAAATAATAAATAAAGAAATAAAACACTTTTGTTGATGAAAGGGAGGGAGCGACTGATCTGCTAGTCTTATAGAGGGGACCACCTCAGCTCCTAACACACCTACATATGAACACACACCCTATCCTGCCATGCAGGGCTCCTACTGTTGGACGGAAGTCAAAACAAAAACTATGCTAAAAGTTACAGACGATAAATCTAAATAATTAAGAAAAACTACTACAACCCATGCCTAACCACAACAGAACATACAAAACGATTACCTTACTTGTTTTAGAGAATATGAAGTATAACAAAAGAGTCATTGAGTTCATTTGAAGTTTGTATTGACTAATTAACATGGATCTGGCTATCCTGAGCTCTGTTTCGTCATTAGCTTTAAACAATAAATCGAGATTTTCTTCCTTTATATAATGATTCAATGCTGCACTATGTTCCCTAATATTAGAAAAGCTTGATTGTGTTACAGGACTATTAACTCTGAAAGACAGGGCTTTATACTCCAACATTTTCAATTTAAGGTTCCGATACGAAGAACCTACACTGTACTTAACTGAGCAGTCAGGACATATGAAGGAATATAACACCTTTTCAAAAACTACAGAGATCATCAGTTGTGTTCTCAGGTTTTCACCATTGATAATGCAAATTCCTTGTTCAACTTTTACAACAATCAGGAAACACTCTTGCAGGCCGCAGTAACTTCCATTAGCGCCTGTTGCAAGTAGTGGAATAAGACGCCCAATTATTTGATGATACTGTGCTATGGCAAAAAGAACTTTTCCATTTACTGGCTATGCTTTATTGTTGTATGCTTTTTTTTTTCTCTCTCTCTCTCTCTCTCTCTCTAGAGAACAAATTAGGAAATTATTAAGAGGCTTTATGAGTCCTTTAGTTTAGATGTGGTTAGTTGAGTTGAATTTTAATAATGACGGTAATGAATTACAAAACAATGAAGAATAACCAAAAAATGGAAATAGTCCTGTCTGCATTAGAACTGCATCGTCAAAAGTACACACGAAAATCATTATCTTACAAAGCTTCTTTTCGACATGTACTTATCAGGCCACAATTGTTTGTTTCGCTGGCCACGACGTGATTCTGGAAGAACATAAACTGAACAGTACTGAGTCGTGTTAGGCGCACTGGTTAGGTAAAGACATTTTTATGTATTCTCATCACTATTTTAATTTTATGCATCTCCTGCACTTTTCGTCCGTTTCATACAGGCTTGATACCCGTCCTGTTAGACTGGATACGCGTCCCTTTCAGTTGCCATATAGTGAAACATGTATGTAATCTCTAACCTTTACAAGTACTAAAACTAGTAACAATAATTTTCCACCATTTAAATAAATCACACCTAATCACTATCATACCTTACTAACCACAATTATGAACTATGTACGTAATTCCCATGTCACTACCTGCAACACCACCACCACGCCACACGCCCGCTGAGAGCAGCACCTCAGATCTCTCTTGGATGGCGTGACGATAAGAAGTGTGAGCCGTGACTGTGTGTGTGTGTGTGTGTGTGTGTGTGTGTGTGATTGACTCTGGTGACTCATGGTGAATAAACTGGTGAAAGACTTCTCGGCAGTCTCTGGACATTTAGTGACTCGCCTTCTTTACCCTGTGTATATAAACTGTATAAATTAATAGTTTAATATACACTTGAACCACAACGCCTTGAGTGTACTTACCCACAAATTAAAAACTAATATAAATTACTGACCGCTCCACCACTAACGCTGCTGCTCCTGAAGTCCTACTTCTGCCACTCATTAACTGCCAGATCACCTGTGGAGCTTCCTCCCATCGTCACCCTGCCAGTGAGGCAACGACCCTACCTTCTCGTGGTAACTCAAAAGGTATATATATATATATATATATATATATATATATATATATATATATATATATATATATATATATATATATATATATATATATATATATATATATATATATATATATATATATATATATATATATATATATATATATATATATTTTTTTTTTTTTTTTTTTTTTTTTTTTTATATAGGAAGGACACTGGCCAAGGGCAACAAAAATCCAATAAAAAAATATGCCCACTGAAATGCTAGTCCCATAAAAGGGTCAAAGCAGTGGTCAAAAATTGATGAATAAGTGTCTTGAAACCTCCCTCTTGAAGGAATTCAAGTTATAGGAAGGTGGAAATACAGAAGCAGGCAAGGAGTTCCAGAGTTTACCAGAGAAAGGGATGAATGATTGAGAATACTGGTTAACTCTTGCGTTAGAGAGGTGGACAGAATAGGGGTGAGAGAAAGAAGAAAGTCTTGTGCAGCGAGGCCGCTGAAGGAGGGGAGGCATGCAGTTAGCAAAATCAGAAGAGCAGTTAGCATGAAAATAGCGGTAGAAGACAGCTAGATATGCAACACTGCGGCGGTGAGAGAGAGGCTGAAGACAGTCAGTTAGAGGAGAGGAGTTGATGAGACGAAAAGCTTTTGATTCCACCCTGTCTAGAACAGCAGTATGAGTGGAAACCCCCCAGACATGTGAACCATACTCCATACATGGACGGATAAGGCCCTTGTACAGAGTTAGCAGCTGGGGAGATGAGAAAAACTGGCGGAGACGTCTCAGAACACCTAACTTCATAGAAGCTGTTTTAGCTAGAGATGAGATCTGAAGTTTCCATTTCAGATTATAAGTAAAGGACAGACCGAGGATGTTCAGTGTAGAAGAGGGAGACAGTTGAGTGTCATTGAAGAAGAGGGGATAGTTGTCTGGAAGATTGTGTCGAGTTGATAGATGGAGGAATTAAGTTTTTGAGGCATTGAACAATACCAAGTTTGCTCTGCGCCAATCAGAAATTTTAGAAAGATCAGAAGTCAGGCGTTCTGTGGCTTCCCTGCGTGATATGTTTACCTCCTGAAGGGTTGGACGTCTATGAAAAGACGTGGAAAAGTGCAGGGTGGTATCATCAGCATAGGAGTGGATAGGACAAGAAGTTTGGTTTAGAAGATCATTAATGAATAATAAGAAGAGAGTGGGTGACGGGACAGAACCCTGAGGAACACCACTGTTAATAGATTTAGGAGAAGAACAGTGACCGTCTACCACAGCAGCAATAGAACGGTCAGAAAGGAAACTTGAGATGAAGTTACACAGAGAAGGATAGAAACCGTAGGAGGGTAGTTTGGAAATCAAAGCTTTGTGCCAGACTCTATCAAAAGCTTTTGATATGTCCAAGGCAACAGCAAAAGTTTCACCAAAATCTCTAAAAAGAGGATGACCAAGACTCAGTAAGGAAAGCCAGAAGATCACCAGTAGAGTGGCCTTGACGGAACCCATACTGGCGATCAGATAGAAGGTTGTGAAGTGATAGATGTTTAAGAATCTTCCTGTTGAGGATAGATTCAAAAACTTTAGATAGGCAGGAAATTAAAGCAATAGGACGGTAGTTTGAGGGATTAGAACGGTCACCCTTTTTAGGAACAGGTTGAATGTAGGCAAACTTCCAGCAAGAAGGAAAGGTAGATGTTGACAGACAGAGCTGAAAGAGTTTGACTAGGCAAGGTGCAAGCACGGAGGCACAGTTTCGGAGAACAATAGGAGGGACCCCATCAGGTCCATAAGCCTTCCGAGGGTTTAGGCCAGCGAGGGCATGGAAAACATCATTGCGAAGAATTTTAATAGGTGGCATGAAGTAGTCAGAGGGTGGAGGAGAGGGAGGAACAAGCCCAGAATCGTCCAAGGTAGAGTTTTTAGCAAAGGTTTGAGCGAAGAGTTCAGCTTTAGAAATAGATGTGATAGCAGTGGTGCCATCTGGTTGAAATAAGAACATAAGAAAGAACATAAGAAATAAGGGAAGCTGCAAGAAGTGACCAGGCTTACACGTGGCAGTCCCTGTATGAAACACACCTACCTATTTCCATCTGCTATCCCCATCCATAAACTTGTCTAATCTTCTCTTAAAGCTCTCTAGTGTCCTAGCACTAACTACATGATTACTAAGTCCGTTCCACTCATCTACCACTCTATTTGAGAACCAATTTTTTCCTATCTCCTTCCTAAACGTAAATTTTTCAAGCTTGAACCCGTTATTTCTTGTTCTACCCTGGTTGCTGATCCTAAGAATTTTGCTTACATCTCCCTTGTTATAACCCTTATACCACTTAAAGACTTCTATCAGGTCCCCTCTTAACCTACGTCTCTCTAAAGAATGTAAATTTAACAGCTTCAACCTCGCCTCGTAAGGAATACTCCTCATCCCCTGTATCCTTTTAGTCATTCTCCTCTGTACTGATTCTAATAGACCTATATCTTTCCTGTAATGTGGGGACCAGAACTGCACCGCGTAGTCTAGATGAGGTCTGACCAGCGCCAAGTATAACTTTAATATTACTTCCGGCCTTCTACTTTTAACACTCCTAAAAATGAATCCTAGTACCCTATTTGCCTTGTTTCTGGCTTCTATGCATTGTTTCCCTAGACGGAGTTCAGAGCTAACTATAACTCCTAAATCTTTCTCGTACCCTGTACCTACCAGAGTTTGGTTGTCTAATGTGTACCTATTGTGTGGGTTTCCTCTACCTACGCTAAGCACTTTGCATTTATTGATATTAAATTGCATTTGCCATCTATCCGTCCATTCATTCATTCTATCTAAGTCTGCCTGCAAGGCGATGGCATCCGATTCTGACCTAATTAATCTACCTATCTTTGTGTCATCCGCAAATTTACTAATATCACTACTAATTCCACTATCCAAGTCATTGATATACAATGGCCCTAATACTGATCCCTGTGGCACCCCACTAATTACATGACCCCACTCGGATTTCGAGCCGTTTATTACCACTCTCTGTCGCCTGTTACCAAGCCATGACCCTATCCAGCCTAACACCTTCCCATCTATCCCGTGTGCCCTAACCTTTCTCAGGAGCCTTTGATGGGGTACCTTGTGAAATGCTTAACTAAAGTCAGGCAAGACTTCCCCTTCGTGAAGCCATGCTGTGACTGATTTATCAAGTTATGTTTGTCTAAATGTTCCCTAATGTTCCTCGCTATTATTGACTCTAACATTTTACCTACAACTGAAGTTAAGCTGACAGGTCTATAATTAGACGCTAAAGTTTTATCTCCTTTCTTAAAGATGGGTACTACATTAGCCTGCCTCCACATTACTGGTACCTCACCCGACTCCAGTGATTTCCTAAAGACAGAAACTAACGGCTCACTAATAATCTCTTTACATTCCTTAAGTACTCTGGGATATATTTCATCAGGTCCTGGTGACTTGAACTTTTTTAGCCTATCTCCTGTTCCACTATCTCCCTAGTTATGGAAATATCTGCCAGCTTCTCATTCTCATCTGCTCTAAACACCTGTTCACTATCTGGCATATCCTGCATGTTTTCCTGGGTGAAGACAGTTAAAAAATAATAATTCAGAAGTTTACTAATCTCCTCCCCAGAACTAACCAGCTCCCCATCTGCTGCCTTTAATGGACCTACAGTATCCTTATTCTTCGTCCTGTATACCTGATAAAATTCCTTGGGGTCCGTCTTCGCCTGGCTGGCTACCTTTGATTCATAATTGTCCTTAGCTTTCCTCGTTAACTTCCTGACTGTTCTAACTAATTCATTATATTGTGTCCTTAAAACTTCTTCACCTGCCCTTAATCTCCTATATATACTTCTCTTACGCCCTATATAATGCTTTAACCTAGCAGTCATCCATTTAGGGTAATTTTTTTGTGATCTTATTGTTCTATACGGGATATTTGCTAACTGACCTGTATGAACTTTATCTACGAAATATTTATACAATTCATCTACATTTACTTCACCTAGTCCCCTCATCTCGTCCCCTACCATCCTCTCCACTCCCTCATCTACTCGCCTCGACCTCACCTCTCTCATTTCCTCATGACCTGACATTCCAACATACTCACACCTAGCTCCCCCCTTCCTCTTTCCTCCTCCCTTCCGGACACATCTTCCCTCCTCTTGTCCTACACCCTCACGCCTCACCTCACCTCTCTCATCCTGCCTTATCTCTCTGAATTCCGTCCCTGACCTGACCTCACCCTGCATCCTTTGCCAGTCCACTCCTTGGAGGTACCTTTTTAATTCTTCAAAATCTGCTCTCCTAAAGTCAGGTATTTTACTAGTGTTTTTGTTTCTAACAGTTTCTTCCCATTCTAAATTGTACCTAATTTCCCTATGGTCACTGTTACCTAGCTGTCCTCCAACCTCTACCTGCGTGACTGCTTCCTCCCTGCTAGTAAGAATTAAATCTAGAATATTATTCCCCCTTGTGGGTTCTACGACCACCTGTTTTAAAAAATTATCCTGAATTACCTTAAGAAATTCCTCTGCTTCCTTGTTACCCACCATCAGACTCCAGTCGATATTCCTAAAATTAAAATCTCCTACCACACATACCTGACTGTACCTGCCTGCTCTATTTAATTCCTGCCACAGTGAGGTGTCAATTTCCTCTGTACTGGTCGGTGGTCTGTAAACTACCCCTAGTACTACTGACTGCGATCCTTCTTTAATATCTACCCATATCGACTCTGCTTTGTTATCTGTTTTAATTCTACTGTTGATACAACACTGTAATGTGTCCCTAACGTATAACGCGACGCCTCCTCCTCTCTGTTTTCCCTATCTTTATAGAACATTGTACGAGTATACCCATCTATCTTAACCTCTGGACTAAATACTTTTCCTGACATATCTAACCAAGTTTCAGTTAAAGCAATGATATCAAATTTCTCAACGCTCGCTATTCCTCTAAGTAAGTGTATTTTATTCAGAATACTTCTACAGTTTGTGTAGTAAACACTTAAGCTATTTCTCACCATCCCTGAGCTAGCTACCTTTCTAGATTTAACTAATTTGCCCCTCGCCTTCTCCTCACTACCCCTTCTTCCCTCCCGACTAACGAAAAAAGTGCTGGAGTGCAGTAACCTCCCGCTCGAGTGTTTCGGCCAAAACACGAACACCCTGGCGTGACAAATGCACTCCATCCCTGGCGTACAAGGTGTCCCTACCATAGAAAAGGTCCCAGTTGTCGATGAACGTCCATCCATTACTCCTACAATGATTCGCGAGCCTGCGATTCACTGGAATAGCCCTGGACAGCCACTCAGCACCAACTCCCCTCCTCGGCAAGACACCACATACCACAGGGATCCCTCCCTTGTCCCTAATCCTGTCCAAAGCCTGTCGAAACCTCCTGATAAGCTCCTCACTCCTGACCTTACCAAGGTCATTCCCTCCCGCACTGAGAAAAACAATGGGCTTGGTCCCATCTTTTTCCAAGCACGTGTCTAGCCTATCAGCTACCTTCCCTATCCCGGCCCCCGGCAAACACACCCTCGACCTACGCTTCCTATCCCTAGCACAGAACGCACTATCTAAGTGCCTAACCTGACTATCACCAAACACAAGCACTCTACCTTGGGGCAGGGTAACTGCATCTGCCCCCTCCTTCTTGCCTCCTCCCGCCCTGTCCACCTCCTTCTCCTTCCCTTCCTCCAGCACATTGAAGGGATTCTTCGTCTCCACGCAAGGTGCCCTGAGGACCTTCACCCTCTTGGCTCCCCTGCACACAACCGACCACTGCTCCTCCGTCGCCTTACTAGGTAAGGAGACGGTGGGGCATGATCCTCCCACAGGTGCTGAGCTCCTCTCATAGAACTCAGCCTGCAGGACTGAGATCCTCTCACGAAACTCAGCCTGCACCTCCGAGATCCTTCGATGGAACTCAGCCTCCACCTCTGACACCTTCGTAACGAAGGCCTCGAGAACAGGAGAACTAACACAACCAGACGACTCAGCAACACAAGGCGCCATATCTACACCAGCCAGCTATATTAGCGTCAGAAGAAGCAAAGTTATTGGAGATATTTTCGGCTAGATGCCAGAAATCACGAGGGGAGTTAGATCTTGAAAGGTTTTGACATTTCCTGTTAATGAAGGAGTTTTTGGCTAGTCGGAGAACAGACTTGGCATGGTTCCGGGCAGAAATATAAAGTGCATGAGATTTTGGTGATGGAAGGCTTAAGTACCTTTTGTGGGCCACCTCTCTATCATGTATAGCACGAGAACAAGCTGGATAGCACGAGAACAACCTTCTAAACCAAGGTTTAGAAGGTTTAGGACGAGAAAAAGAGTGAGAAATGTACACCTCCATGCCAGACACTATCACCTCTGTTATGCGCTCAGCACACAAAGACGGGTCTCTGACACGGAAGCAGTAGTCATTCCAAGGAAAATCAGCAAAATACCTCCTTATGTCCCCCCAACTAGCAGAGGCAAAACGCCAGAGGCACCTTCGCTTAGGGGGATCCTGAGGAGGGATTAGAGCGATAGGACAAGATAAATATATGAGATTGTGATCGGAGGAGCCCAACGGAGAAGAAAGGGTGACAGCATAAGCAGAAGGATTAGAGGTCAGGAAAAGGTCAAGAATGTTGGGCGTATCTCCAAGACGGTCAGGAATACGAGTATGGTGTTGCACCAATTGCTCTAGGTCATGGAGGATAGCAAAGTTGTAGGCTAGTTCACCAGGATGGTCAGTGAAGGGAGAGGAAAGCCAAAGCTGGTGGTGAACATTGAAGTCTCCAGGAATGGAGATCTCTGCAAATTTGCAGACTGTGAAATCAACGGCCGTTGCAGGTAACGGTGAAGTCCTGTAGGAGGCACCCTGATACACGCGCACTTGATCAGCATGGAAGAGGGATTCATGTTGTTGTTGTTGTTATCATCATCATCATTATTGTTTACAAACGGTAGTAGTAGTAGTAGTAGTAGTAGTAGTAGTAGTACCGTATAATTTATTGGAAGCATACTGAAAGGTTTTATCAAGTCTATGAGTAATGTATATTCTCCATTGTGTGTGTGTGTGTGTGTGTGTTATTAAAGAAGAATGGCCTAACGCATATGAACCGCATCAATATCTTGCTTCCGTTATAATGTGACTGATAATTCCAGTGAAATAAAGAGACGCACGCTCACACGGTATCGTATTAAATATCTACGTAGTCTATTGCGGGGCATGAAGAGACATGGAAAACTGTGACTTGTATAAAAATTCCAATGCTGTATATAATTTTTCGTTTCAAACTTTACATTTTCTTTTCAATTTGTTTCTTATCTTCTTAGTAGTGAACAAATTAGAAACGGCGTGTAAACATATTGTTATTTACGTTGTTGCTGTTGTTGTGCAATATATATATATATATATATATATATATATATATATATATATATATATATATATATATATATATATATATATATATATATATATATATATATATATATATATATATATATATATATATATATATATATATATATATATATATATATATATATATATATATATATATATATATATATATATATATATATATATATATATATATATTCTTTTTTTTCCCGCACCTCTTGTTTGTTTACCACCACTCAGACCTGCCAATCCTACGATCTCAAGGCTGCCAACACCACCGGCAGCTCCTCTGGAACTGTGGTGTGGCATGTTTGTTTAATAAATCAGCACGGCCATTTCGTGGTTCGGTGCCCGACGTTCGGATTGTGGTTCCGAGCCTTACCTCCCAAATGTTTAATGAATCGGCCATGTGTCGCAGTCCAAACGCCGCTCTGAAGGAGAATGCGCCATGTTCCTTGATAGATTTCCTCATTTTCCTTCTGCCGTGCAACAAACTTTAGTCTGGTTTCATCGTAATATTGCCGTTTCTAGTATGAACCTTTATTTAGCCTACCTGGTTTTCTTTCTCTTCTTTTCAGTAACAATCTAAAATTGCTGTCAATGACAATGCTGTGTAAAAAAATGGCATAAGCATTTCGGAACTTTTTTTTTTCACTTAAGTAAGTAATTTGTCTATTCTTTGTTTTGCAAAATTTTGCCAAATTGAGTTTTACAATAATTATTGATACTCATAGTGTCAACTAAAATGGCCCATAGTGTTTGTGTACAAGACATGAGCCAAGGGAACTCATTGAAATACACGTACATACGTACATCACCAGATCATGTCTGAGTGGCAACTTGCATTTGTGGAAACGCTTCATGATTTTTTCATTTCAAATATAATGTTCGTCTTCAGATCCGGGGGAGACTTTTGTTTAAACTTAATATCTTGTACCAAGCAAAGTGGCGCTGTGTGCAGGTAAGGCTGGGATAAGAAGCACGTTTTGTTTGTAATGCTCGGACATCAGTCTTGAACAAAGCGTGATTGACTGAAGCCTTCGAGAGCAAACCAACAAGTTTTCTCTCTCTCTCTCTCTCTCTCTCTCTCTCTCTCTCTCTCTCTCTCTCTCTCTCTCTCTCTCTCTCTCTCTCTCTCATGATAATACACCATTAATGGCACCAATAACAGTTCGAGCATATATAAAAATCAATAATAATATAAT
This sequence comes from Scylla paramamosain, assembly GCF_035594125.1. Taxonomy (NCBI): domain Eukaryota; kingdom Metazoa; phylum Arthropoda; class Malacostraca; order Decapoda; family Portunidae; genus Scylla; species Scylla paramamosain. Next base: position 13,104,725 of record NC_087182.1, read on the forward strand.
TAAACATGAGGTAATTTTATTGATCATTATAAGATAATATAGAAATCTCAGATATATGGAACTAAAAAGTTAAATTTCTAAGTTAACAGGCATAATATAAAAACTGATCATCCAATGTTGTGAATACAGACAGATTAAAACAAATTTATTTGTCTTTTGTATTGCTTAGCGTTGTGGGGACGTGCTACAAGACAATCTCTTCATAACTTTAAAAAATGAATAAATAAATAAGTAAATAAATAAATAGATAAATATTTCGCATCACGCTTAACAAACACCAGTACGATCATACACAACTCTCTGCTGGCTCAGCTGATCTTGTTTTTGTCTTTTCTTCTCACGTCCAAAAAAAGAAAAAGACCTTCTCATCTATATATATTTTTTTTATTTCAAATTGAAGGATCAGGCACATTTCTGTTAATATATATATATATATATATATATATATATATATATATATATATATATATATATATATATATATATATATATATATATATATATATATATATATATATATATATATATATGTATATATATATATGTATTTTATTTATCATCTTTATTTATTCATTTATTTATTTAATTATCTATTTTCTTTAAGTTATGAAGAGATTGTCAAGTAATGTCTTGCATGCACGTCCAGTAACGTAACATGCGTTTCATTGTTTATTTAATAAGTAATCTTTTAAGACTTGGTCCGTCACCAGCTTTTTCTCCATTGCTTTGCTTTAAAAAAATTTAGCACTCTCTTTACGATTATTTTCATGGAAGTAGTACCAGCATAACTACTTCCTGAAGCAAGCAGAACTGCACTCATTCCCATAACTCCAAGCCTACAGGTACGTATTTCCCTTCCATTTTGCAAGTGATGAATTACTCGTATGTATCTATTACAAGACACGGAGGAGTCTTTCACGCGGAGTCTGAGGTGTAGAATTGGGTCACCCTTTGCCTAGGTGAGGAATAAGAGCCTCACAATGGGAGTCCTTTTCACTCAGCACCTCCATACAGCATCCCATCACGCCCACACACAATAGCCTCCCCTAGCCAGCCGCACGCCGCCCAGGGATATTTGAGGCCCAAGGGAAGAACACGTGGAATGAATATAGGTATGTCGATATTGGTAAAGTCCCTTGTCTCTCCCATTCTCTCTCTCTCTCTCTCTCTCTCTCTCTCTCTCTCTCTCTCTCTCTCTCTCTCTCTCTCTCTCTCTCTCTCTCTCTCACCAACCATTCTTCCTTCTTTTATTTTCCTCTTTTCCTCTTTTATTTTGTTGTCCTTGCTAATTAAATTTTCCTTTTTTCATCTGTTCACTTCAGTCCCCATTATCTCTCTCTCTCTCTCTCTCTCTCTCTCTCTCTCTCTCTCTCTCTCTCTCTCTCTCTCTCTCTCTCTCTCTCTCTCTCTGTCATTTCTTCGGGCCAATCGTCAGGTAGCCAAGTCATTACGTAAATTAACATGAGTGGCAAAAGCAACCAATCACAAGATAATGACGTCAACGAGACTCCGCCCACTCCAAAAGCCGCCGAGAATGAACCCAAATATCAAAGGATCTCTTTTTTTTTTTCTACTCACTTTTCCTTCACTATTCTTATTTTATCTTAGGTTTGCGGTGAAATATCAGTATAGGTTTTCGATACAAACACGAAGATTGGAGAGCTTAGCAGATCACATGGTAAGAGGAGTGAGTGAGAGGAGGCACGATGAAGAAAGAGGAAAGGAAGAGAGGGATACGATGAGGAAGAAGAAGGAAGAAAAGAGAAAAAGGGGGAGAGAAAGGGAGAGGATAAGATGAGGAGGGGAGAAAGAAGAAAAGAGAAAAAAAAGGGAAAGTAAGAGGGGATAAGATGAGGAGGAAGAAGGAAGAAACGAGAGAAAAAACGGGAGAGGAAAAGGGAAAAATAAGATGAGGAGGGAGAAGGAAAAAAAGGAGAGAAAAACATGAGAGAAAGAGAGGGAATAAGATAAGGAGAAAGAAGGAAGAGAAAGGGGGAAGAGAAGGAAGAGAAGAAAACGGGAGAGGAAAAAAGAGGAATGATGAGGGAGAAGGAAAAAAAGAGAAAACGAGAGAGGAAGAGAGGTAATAAGTTAAAAAAGGAGAAAGAAGTGGGGAATAAAAAAGAAAAAAAGGAAAACACGATGAGAGAGAAGGAAGAAAAGAGAGAAAAAATGAGTAAAGTAAGCGAAGAAGAAGGAAGATGGAGACAAAAGAGGGAGAGAAAGAGAGGGATAAGATAAAGAGGGGAAAGAAAGAAACGAGAGAAAAGGGGAAAAAAGGAGAGAGGATAAGATGAAGAGGGAGAAGAAAAAAAAGAGAAAAAAGAGGCGATAAGATGAGCTGGTGGAATATACAAGGGAAAGCTAGGGACTTGAGAGAGAGAGAGAGAGAGAGAGAGAGAGAGAGAGAGAGAGAGAGAGAGAGAGAGAGAGAGAGAGAGAGAGAGAGAGAGAGAGAGAGAGAGAGAGAGAGAGAGAGAGAGAGAGAGGGAATCACGAGGGAGAAGGGGAAGGAGGTGTACAGAATGAGGATAGCTGGAGACAAAACACTGTTGACGAGGCCTACGATAAGCCTCTGGATGAACAGTTCCTGGAAGGCTGTGATGAGGACGCGAGAGAAGCACAAGGAAACTTAGAGGAAGGACAAAACAGAGCATCAGACCTGTTGGTTATAGAGATAGATAGATAGATAGATAGATAGATAGAGAGAGAGAGAGAGAGAGAGAGAGAGAGAGAGAGAGAGAGAGAGAGAGAGAGAGAGAGAGAGAGAGAGAGAGAGAGAGAGAGAGAGAGAGAGAGAGAGAGAGAGAGAGAGAGAGAGAGAGAGAGAGAGAGAGAGAGAGAGAGAGAGAGAAACAGGCAGACAGACACAGAATATCAGACAGTTTGGAAATTTAAAGCCACCTCCACCTCCCATTACCTGACCAGCTTCCTTGAATTCATCCACAGCCACCTGGACAAGCGAAACACCTCTCTAGCTGTTGCTTTTGTGGACTTCAAAAGGGCTTTTGATCTTGTTGATCACACTGTTGTCATCAGCAAGGCAGTGAGTCTGGGTCTCCCTCCTAACCTGATAGCGTGGCTAGCCGACTTCCTCACAGGGAGGCGTCAGGCCGTTCACTATCAGGGCTCTGTCTCTACTTTCCAACAGCTGACTTGTGGGGTCCCCCAGGAGACCAAGATGGGTTCTCTATGCTTCCTCCTCCTCATTAACGACGCCCTCACTGACACCCCCCATCGCTGGAAGTATGTGGACGACTGCACCGTGGGCGTCCCAGTTTCCACCAAGAACCCGGACTACTCGCCACTGCAAGCGATCCTGGAGCGGCTGCAGACGTGGACGGAGGAGAGCAGGATGACCATCAACCACAACAAAACTGTGGTGATGCATTTCTGTACCTCCTCTGTACCAGTGCCCCCCTCCCCAGCTCTCAGTGGGCCCTCACCCCCTCCAGGTGGTCCGATGTGCCAAGCTCCTCGGAGTCACGGTGGACGACCAGCTGACCTGGAAGCAGCATGTCGCCAGCACCATAAGATCAGCTACCTACAGGCTGTACATGCTGCGCAGACTCAGGTCGCTGGGGACGCCGACAGATGAGTTAAGGGGGGTGTATCTTACTTTCATCCTCCCCAAACTCATGTACGCCTCCCCAGCGTGGTCCTCCTCCCTCACACAAACTCAACAGCTACAGTTGGAGAGTGTGCAGAAAAGGGCGTGCAGGGTCATCCTTGGCCCTGCATACACCACCTATGAAGAAGCCCTGAACACCCTGAAGCTGTCCAGACTATCCACCAGGTACAGTGAGGCTCTGGAGAAGTTTGGAAGGGGACTTCTGAATCATCCACGTCTCAGAAACATGCTGCCGCCTGATGCGCCTCGCCCTACCCGTGCCACCAGACACCACAATAAGATAACGCCCCTAAAGGCGCCACCTACGGACCGGTACAGACTCAGTGTGATTCCCACCATGGTGCGAGCCATCAATCAATAGTCTCTTCTAGATTTGACTTACCTTTAGCATTAATGTCAAGTATTTCCCCACCCCCAATGTACATTTTCAGTTTGTTGACTGCCTAAAGAATAAACCGTTTATTATTATTATTATTATTATTAGAATGACAGACAGGCAGACAGAGACAGACAGACAGACAGGCAGACAGAGACAAACAGACAGACAGACAGACAGACAGACAGACAGACAGACAGAGCCCCTCGAGAAGGTACATAAATTTACTATACCTGAAAAAAAAATATATATACAAATTAGTCCTCTGAGAAATAAAACAATAAAGCTGCCAAAAAATAAAGAAAAATTATTAACACTGCAAAATCTTAATAGAAACAATAACTTAAGTAAACAAAAAAAAATAACAAATAAAATCAAGAGACAAATCGCGTTATAACAAACTGGAGGAACGGAGAGACGGACTAAATGGAGGAAAAGAGAGAGAAGGAGGAGGAGGAGGAGGAGGAGGAGGAGGAGGAGGAGGAGGAGACTTACCAACTCGTCAATTTGGGGCCTAAAAGCAGAAGCCACAAGTTAAAGAGCAGAGTTGGAGTTTTGAAGAGAAGGAGGAGGAGGAGGAGGAGGAGGAGGAGGAGGAGGAGGAGGAGGAGGAGGAGGAGAAAAGGGATGGAGAAGTAATTGTAATGGTGGATGGAAAAGTGAGTGAAAGAACGAAGATATGACGACGGTACTTGATGGATGTTTGTGTGTGTGTGTGTGTGTGTGTGTGTGTGTGTGTGTGTGTGTGTGTGTGTGTGAGAGAGAGAGAGAGAGAGAGAGAGAGAGAGAGAGAGAGAGAGAGAGAGAGAGAGAGAGATAAAAGAATGAATAATAGAAAGAACAATCGCGTGTTTCAACCACCGTGATTGCATATCCATCAAATATAAGCCAGTTTTTCACGCCGATGCTGTTTTATTCGCACAGAATTCCTGAAGGTGCACTCATAAATATTCCCAGCGGAACTTCATTGAATATCTCATGCAAGTTATATCTATCAAATTCATTCACCCTTATTAAACATCTATATATTTTCACTTATTTTAGGGGATATTAACATTTTCTTTTACGTTACACACACACACACACACACACACACACACACACACACACACACACACACACACACACACACACACACACACACACACACACACACACACACACACACACACGTCAAAGTAGCAAATGTGAAATAAGATGAACTGGTTCCAAAATACGAAAGAAAATATTTTCCATAAACATATTTTCGTCATTCATAAAAAAAAATCCGAAGTGCAAAACATTTTAAAACATGGAGTTGCTTTATTATCTGATACGTAATAAAACAAAGTAAAAATTCTTAATCTATTTCAGCTGATAAAAATAAAGTTCAACATTATTTTTCCTCTTTATTTTTTGCTAATATTCCGTCGTGGTTACCCAAACAATCATACAGTTTCAGCTTTCACTATGCCTCTCGCCTCTCTCTTCTTCCACGTGCATTCAGTAGGAAAAGTAAAAAAAAAAAGAAAATATACAGACAAAACTGCTAACGTTGTCAAATATTGGAAAATAATGTGTATGAAATGTGCAGTGGAAAACATAACTCTTCCTTTGTCTCTCTCTCTCTCTCTCTCTCTCTCTCTCTCTCTCTCTCTCTCTCTCTCTCATCTCTCTCTCACTCTCTCTCTCTCTCTCCTCGATGAAGATGAACCATTGTTCCCCGGAAGACATCGTGAAGTCATCACAATCGTGGGCGAGATCATTACATCCCAATCCATGTTTCTCCCCCCACCCCTCTCTCTCTCTCTCTCTCTCTCTCTCTCTCTCTCTCTCTCTCTCTCTCTCTCTCTCTCTCTCTCTCTCTCTCTCTCGCTCTCTCTCTCAATGAAACTATAAATCACAGTTGTCTTTCTGGATTTACTTTTTTGTAGTGGTGGTGGTGGTGGTGGTAGTGGTGGTGGTGAAATCGAATATCATTGTTTACTTAAATGACGTCAGAGTTCAGGTGGTGTGGTCGTGTGAGAGGAAGATAAACGAAACCCACTCCACTCGAACAAAAAACAAAAAAAAACCTTGAGCCTTTATCCGCGTGGAGAGAACACCACACCTGCGCATGATACACCATCAGCAGCCAGCACAGGTGTTCCGCGTGACTTTCCGTTGCAACATAATGGGAGGTGCGGCATGTTTTTCCCCATGAGCAGCGATGCCTCGATGGCCGGGTTGGGTGGCCACGAGGGTGCGCTCAGAGACGCTCCAATAACGTGAGCAGCGCCCTTGACACCTTGATGGCACCGGCGGGAGGGCGCTGACGAGGGATGGCAAATAGGCCCTTCTGGACGCCCTCTCTCCTCCCACCACACACTGACACCTTGGCTTACAAACACAGCGACGCGAGATCGAGAATTTGATCTCGGTTTTCAGATTTTTTCCTTCCTTTCTAATTTTTGCTAATTTTTGGGGGCACGTTTCGCATGCGTTGAATTGAGTTGACCTGCATTTCTTTTCGTGGATTCAATATTTCTTCTCTTTCTCGTCTACATTTCCGGTCCGTCATGTGTTATGGTGACGATGTTCACGCGGGTGTGTGTTACTTGTTGGTTGACTTATTTTTTCATCCTTATTTTTTTTGTTGCGTTAGGTTTGTCTAAATAGTTTTTATTGTCCCGTATATGTCAAGTCAAAGTTCAGTGCTGACACGAACGTTATAATGTTTTTTTTTTTTTCTTCCTCTTCACGAATGTATGTTGTTTTTCTTCCTTTCTCCTGTTCACGAACCAATGTTGTTTCTTTTTTTTTCCCCCTTCACTAATGTATGTTTTTTTCCTCATTACTTCACGAAAGTATGTTGTTTTTTTCCTCTTTTCATCCCTTCACGAACTTATGTTGTTTTTCCCTCTCTTTTTCCTTTCACGAATACATGTTTTTGTCCCTGCTTCCTTCTCGTCACAAACAAATGTTCCTCCTCCTCTCTTTTCGTACACATATACTATTTTTTCTTCCAACCTTCCATCATTTTTACTGTTTCCTATACATCAAATCGAAGTTCGGAGTTGACGTGCCGTATGTTATTTATATCCTCCCGTGCACCTGTAGCGTGAGGCACAAACTGCACATTACATTTCATGCCGCGTCGCCACAATGAGCGACATGGAGTGTAATGGTGAGACCGGGGACGCGAACCACTCAAGGGAGGGAATAACATATACACTGGGAATGGACTCCGAGGTGCTTTCCTCTTATAATGGCGGTTTCTTGTTGTTTTTTTGCAGGTTTGCGTAGATGGAGTGTCGAGGGAACGGTGATACTGTTACTAATGTAGAAAAGGACAAGCGAAAAACATGTATCGATAAGTAGAAGCATACATACATACGTCGTACATACTCGGACATACATACACACATACATGGATAGATGCATTGATAAAGAGGTGATGGACTTCCCTACCTTATTAATATATGAATGGATAGGAAAAAAGTAAAAAAAAAAAAAGAAAAAAAAAAAAGTGTTCTGATAAATACACCTCTCCCCAACACACACACACACACACACACACACACACACACACACACAAATTATTATCATTATAAATACACATTCATACACACATAGATAAATGTATAGGTACATGGCGAGAGAAAGGCAGAGGAGAACATACGTACGGACAAACAAAAAAAGAAATGTACCAAAAATAGACACACACTCCCCATGAACGCATATATGGATAGACAGATAGATAGATTGATAGATAAGTAGGCAGAGACAGATAGACAGATAGATATATAGAAAGACAAACAGACAGACAGATAGATAGATGGACAGATACATAAATAGATAAATGGATAGGCAGATTGACAGATATACTCATAAATAAATAAATACATTAAAAAAATAGTAAATAAATGAATAAATAAATAAACACGTCGATAGAGGGCCAGAGGAGAGTACAGTACATTCAAACATAAGTGGATAAATAAATTAGAAGGTAAAAGTGTCCTGTCAATAACCAAAATATCCGAGCGAGGCAAGGCTATCAGCTGAGGCTCCCTGTTGACTGTACTCCTGCTACTTCTGTTGCTCAATACTTCCACGCTTGTAAAGAATAGTAAAGAATGTTTATATACATATGTTCCATTGCATAACTGATGAATAAACGATGAGTACCCACCACCAAACATTCCTGCCGAGAGAGTGACAGGGGTTTGGTGCAGCAGAGAGAGAGAGAGAGAGAGAGAGAGAGAGAGAGAGAGAGAGAGAGAGAGAGAGAGAGAGAGAGAGAGAGAGAGAGAGGGGTGATTGACTGACTGACAGGCAATCGCACAAAACACTAGCCTGCACACACACACACACACACACACACACACACACACACACACACACACGCTCAAAGCACAAAACCCCAAAAAGCAACTCAATAAAGCAAAAAAAGATTATGAAACAGAACAAAAAAAAATCCAGACTAGACTAAACGAAACAATAATGGACAAAAAATAAATAAATACATAAAAAATAGAAATAAATAAATAAAATAAAATTAAATTAAATTAGAATAATGCAAAATAAGAATCTAAACAAAAACTCACTTTACACCAAATCGTGAAAGCAGGATCATCAACCTTTTCACGCATCCCGACCAGTCTATCCCCATCCAACATCTGCGTCCCTACGAATCTCACAGTGAGCGACACAGACAAGTGGAGGCAAATTACCTAATGGTGGAGATGTCACGAGGGAGAAGAGTGAGAATGACACCACGACAGACCTGGAAGCTTCATCTCGCAGGGGTTGTGGTCGACACGAGGAAGAAGACGAAGAGACGAAGGTAGAAAGTTATAAATATTTTGCGTTGGTAAGAGGGCAAAAGGAGAGAACGTAAAGAGAAAGGATGAAAGAATGATAGAGTAGAGATAGAAAGGTTAGAGAATTTTACGTTTACTGATGTCCAGAGACGGAGGGGAAAGTGTAGAGAGAGAAAAGAGAAGAATGAGAATGTAAAAAAAGAGAGGTTGAAGAGATACTGGATATTTAACAAAGGCGGGAAAAAGTTTAATTACTCGCTGCTCCACGTTATTCGTCTGCAATCTGCTTCTGAAAAATTATAACTTTTACTACCTCAGCCAATTTTTTACCTTTCTACGCTTTCCCATCATCTCACTTTTCCATTAAACATCCACTTCTCATTTTCACCCTCCTCTTTCTCTTCTTCCTGTCTCTACTACACGTCCTCTTCGCCCTACTCGACTAACACATTCATTCTCCTCTTCCTGGGTACTCCACCTCTTCTTCCTCTCCTCTCCTCCTCCTCGCCCAACTTATTCACCTCTTTCACTGTCGTTCTCGTTTCTTTCCTCCCCCTCCTCTCCCTCTCCCTCTTCCTCTTCCTCCTTCTCCTCTTCTCCCTTCTCTAGACTGACAATAAGAAGAGGGAATAATTTATGAAACCTTTATTCAGTGTGTCCTCGAGGGAAGGGAGTCAGAGTGAAGCACAGTACTGGAGGGCTTCTATAGCCTTCACCCTCCCCCCAAAACTCTCTCTCTCTCTCTCTCTCTCTCTCTCTCTCTAGTAGTAGTAATAGTAGTAGTAGTAGTAGTAGTAGTAGTAAGATGGAATTAATAAGATCAGGAATAATACAACAATAATAAGAAAAAGAAGAGCAACAATTCATCTGATCAAAAATAGGCATTAAGACTAAAAGAATGGACAGTTGCAGGAGCAGAGGAAGGCTCTATGTTGTTTTGATGCGACACACTGATTCGATCATTCAGCCAAGAGAAGGAGATGAGAGTATGCTTGTATGTTAGAGATTTTACGCAGACAAACTGAGACACTATGTTCATTTCTCGCTGAGTCCTGACTGCTTCGAAAGCTCCTAATGAATTACAAGAAACTGTCTGGGAAGCGAAGTAATGCAGATGGAAAGAAAAGATATTATGAAATAGGGAAGTACGTTAGAATATACGTTTTCCAAAGACTTTCTTTCTAATCTCCACCTGATCTGGCAACCAATCAGAGGGCAGTGGCATGGGTGGTGGTGATGACAGGAGATGGGCGGGGCTTATCTCGTCTTCATATCCTGCGGTAACCGTGCGTAGTCATGTAATAATAGAAAAAAACCTTCGTCTATAAGAATATTATTATTCAACTATGACAATGGAAAACTTATATAGTTCAGTGTAACAACATGTAACATATATAAGCTACCTACCATTATATTCATTACAAACAAAATTTTATGAATGCTGCCATAACTTTAATGAGTTAATGACAGTGATACAGAGGCCGTCTGGACGAAGTTATCCAGGAATATTTCATTATTGTTGACAGCAAACAAATTGTGTCCCTATGACAGTCAGTAGATCAGTAATATAGAATCACACCGATCACACACAAACTTGTTTTCTTTGTTCGTTAGTAATATCGTGTTCTTTATCTTTAGTATACCATTGCTGCTTATATTACTTTCGTACCCTAACATTACTGCTACGTACAACCTTCTAACGTCTTATCGGAGGAAAAAAAAACAAGTTACTCCTGTAATAATGTATATAACAATGCGGTATACAATATTATTTAACAAAAAAATTCCATTTTAGAGCCATGGGGTTATTGTGATGCGTCAGGACACTTATGCGCAACAGGTAGAGGGACGCTGATTTTTTTTTTTTTGGGGGGGTGATCCTAAATTCATATTTCCAACAGCAGGCCTAGCTGGTCTATTGTGCTCTTAGGGAACTCGCTTTGGTTATCAAGGGTCCGTAGAAGCTGTGGCACCTTGGGTATCCTGAGAAAATGTAGGAGCTCTTTGATCGTTGTGTAAACACAGTTGCGTGCCCTCAGGGAGAAAAGATAGACACACACACACACACACACACACACACACACACACACACACACACACACACACACACACTGAGAGAGAGAGAGAGAGAGAGAGAGAGAGAGAGAGAGAGAGAGAGAGAGAGAGAGAGAGAGAGAGAGAGAGAGAGAGAGAGAGAGAGAGAGAGAGAGAGAGAGAGAGAGAGAGAGAGACTGTAGTGATTGCCCAAAAAAGTCAGAGTGAGAGAGAAAGAAAAAAAAAAAACTTCAATTGGTACAGAAAAGAGGGTGTAGGAACACGAGCCCTGGGAGTGGGTTCACCCCAACGACCTTCCATTACTGTTATTGAATCTGGTACACAGAAAAGTCGCATATCGGACGAAAAAAGAAAAAAAAAGTGAAAGTAAAAAAAAACGAATGTACTGCGTTTTTATTTTTGTTTCTCTCTTTTTTTTTTTTTGTAGATTAGTGAAAGACGAGGTAAGAGCTTTGGTTAGCGTTGCTGTTGTTGACCTGAAGGAGGAGGCGGAGGAGGAGGAGGAGGAGGAGGAGGAGGAGGAAAAAAGTCACCAAATTGACCTGAGACTTCCTTTCCGCACGAGTCTTCGCAGCTCGACAGGAAAACGAGAAAGGGAAGTTACAGACGACAAGGTAAATAAAGTTGCCTCGACTCCCTTTCATTGCTTCATTATGTTTGTTTCCTGGTTGACTTTATTGGACCTTTCTCTTCACTCTCCATTAGCTCTATTCGATGAGATCATTGTCACTGTACGTGTTGCGATACTTTAATTGTCATATAAGGTTATCGTCTTGCAAAACGTTTATGGAATCTCTCTCTCTCTCTCTCTCTCTCTCTCTCTCTCTCTCTCTCTCTCTCTCTCTCTCTCTCTCTCTCTCTCTCTCTCTCTCGTTTCGCAACACAATTACTTTTCAATCGCCCTCTCCTCCTCCTATTTCTACTCATACACCCATTACTCCTCTCCCTCTTTTTCTCTTCCTTCATTCTCCTTTTCCTCCTCCCTTCCCTTCCTCCTCCCTCTCCCATAGCACAGTGATTCCTGAACACATTAAAATTCTCCCTCCGGAGGTCCACACGACAACAGAAACACTACAACAACAACGGGTTTCCCTCAAAGTCTGGAGAACAAACTTACAACACCAACACCTTTGTAGTAGTAGTAGTAGTAGTAGTAGTAGTAGTAGTAGTAGTAGTAGTAGTAGTAGTAGTAGTAGTAGTAGAAGCAGTAGTAGTAGTAGTGAGGGAAAAAGAACGTGAGAAATATTGTGTTGATAGCGCTGGGTTCAGGTCACTGGCGATGGGAAGGAAGGCCACTAATGACGCGTCAGACGAAGGTACTAAATGTGGCATCGCTGACAGATGAGTGCCGGCCCTCCTACAGACCTCCTCCACGGAACCTACCGGACGCAGCCTTCTTGTTTTTATTTCTTCATCGTGTCTGAATTGTAAGTTCATTAGCAGAGAAGCGTATTACGAAGAGTTCTGTATTATAATGGTGAACAGTCAAAAAGATAATAGTTATGTATAAATCTTGAGGGTGTTATAATATAAAGAAATAATATTGTTGTTGTTGTTATTGCTGCTGCTGCTGCTGCTATTACTGTTGTTGTTGATGTTGTTCTTCTTCGTTTTCTTCTTATTCTTTCGTAGTGTCTGAAGTATAAATTCTGTTAAAGAGTCCAACAAGTCTTGTATAAGTTACGCAGACGTACTCTTCTTGTTGGCTGTTCTTCTTTCCTTAGCTTCTTTTTTTTTTTCTGTATAAATTTCTATTATAATCAAGGCTGTTGTAAACTAAACTTCTGAAACTCTCAAATACAAATGAATGCTATACTATGCTCTTCAACATTGCACTGTATACATGTCAAATATATACTGTGTACACGTTCCAGTATGCTGTTCAGTATTATAAGTATTATATTGTAGTACATTGTAAAAAACTCTGAGGTTAAATGTAAATTTTTAATGTTTTAGTATGATGCTGGATTATTTTGTATGGTTAAGTACTGTATATATTCTAACATGCTCACTGGACAAAGATCAAACAGATGTATATAATCGTTCCAGTATGTGCTTTGTGTTCCAGTCTCATTATTTTCCAGGTTATGGCCGCCAGAGGGACGCATCTCATAAAAGCTAAGAACCTTCTCTCGCATCCATCAAGTCTTGGCACCGAGGTATTAACGTGATCAAGGACGTATTGAGCCGCTCGATATAATCTCAGAAATGACTGGCATAAATCATCCGCCCACTTTATTACGATACAAAAAGTTGAGAGAGTTCAGAGTCTGCGCCGTGTAGTATATTCTGAAATGCAGTGAGTGACGGCATGTCTATGTTTTATTTATCTATTTTCTTTTTTAGTTATTAAATCGTTCATAGCTTAAAGGCGTGATATATAAATTCTGAAACGTACAATTCATTCACGTGTTAATAACTCTCCAACCGTGACTGGAAGGAAAATGACGCCGGGACTTAACGTAATACCATTGTAGTCTTAGTGATTAAACAAATCCGGGTAATTGGATGGAAGAGGACAGGTGGTGCAGCAGCAACACAGTGACATGATCGAGGTGCACATGACAAGAAAAACAAGGACAGCAAGGAATTACAGTATAGTATACTATGAACAGAAACAGATGTGCAGATCCATCTTAGGTTGATTCCACTTCTCTACAATTACGTCCTCAATTCTATCTCTAATATGGGAGAAGGAAAGTAACTACAGCATAAAAGAAGAGCAGGGTGTAGCTTACTGTTGGTATTGCAGGTCAGCTGTTTGACTTCACTAAATTTTGATACACTTACTATAAGTTACTAAAGAAAACTACCTGTGGTATAAAAAAAGGGTAAGAGAGAGAGAGAGAGAGAGAGAGAGAGAGAGAGAGAGAGAGAGAGAGAGAGAGAGAGAGAGAGAGAGAGAGAGAGAGAGAGAGAGAGAGAGAGAGAGAGAGAGAGAGAGAGAGAGAGAGAGAGAGAGAGAGAGAGATTTGATCTGAACAATTTATTAGGCCCAATGGGTGATAGACAAGTACAAAATTAATGGAATACAATATAACCTAGTGGAAACATAAGATAGGGTTTTAAGATAAACACTGACAAAATATTAATAAATCAGGTGTAATTTAATTTACTTGAGAGACAACAGATGTCCATCTGCTAACACACACACACACACACACACACACACACACACACACACACACACACACACACACACACACACACACACACACACACACACACACACAAAGAAATAAAGAAACAGTGCGTATTTAGTATCCACCAAAGTGTGAAATTTCATCGAAAATGTCTTCCTTTAACAAATGTTTGCAAAGTGTAATCAAATCTTGGCCCTGTGGCAGCAGGTGTCTAACAATGGGACACTCTAAACAATAGTGATGGATAGTATCGGCTGCCGGAAGATCGCACAGTCTGCATGAGGAGCGATGAGGTACATCCACCGCCTGAGAAACCTTCCACAACGGCCGGTACCCCAGCCTTAGTCTGGCACTCACCACATTGTGTCGCCGCACCATGAGTCCGTGGCGACGGTATTTGTGGACACAGAGAACAAAATTTTCATAGTGTCTTATGGTAACACTGTTGCCTCGTTCAGCGTTTCTTCGTTGCAGTACTAAGGCATTCGAGGCAGAGTATAGTAAGCGTCTATAGCACTGAAGAGAGGGTATGGTGGCACATACGGAACGTTCAGGGCACAAGCAACCATAGCTTTACTATCTACAGTGTCATTGGCCGCGAGTCCAACATGGGAGGTTATCCATAGGAAAGCTGTCACAAGGGAACTATCACAGGCTATAGCTAGATGATGAAGTATCCTATTCACAACACTGAGGCAGTTAGATAGGTGGAGAGGAGAGGGCGTGAAGCGCTGATTGGGAGTCACAGATGACTACTCCGTTCATTCTCTCTTGAGTGAGGAGAGTCACAGCATCGAAGAGGCCATGGAACTCACAGTAGGTAGAGCTGGATGCATTAGGGAGTCTTCGGCCCACCCAACCACCACCTCCTGGCGGGTTACTGGTGGGAGAGAACACGGCACATGCTGCACTCCCGTCTGCCTGCACAGATCAGTCAACGTAGAGGTGATGAACGAAGGGAACCGTGGCAATCACGCTGGCGATAGTCTCCAGAGCCAGTTGCTTCTGTAAAGAGAGGAGGTCACCTTTGGAGGTTGGAATGTAAGAGGTACTCGCCAAGGTGGTACTCGCCAAGGTGGTAAATCCAGGCCAATTTCTGCAACAGGGACATCAATGTTCAGTCTACTTAGTGTGGCACACACCCTCTTAATGAGATTGCGGCCACCCGGTCGAATTAAGTGTTTTAGTGCGTCTGATGACGTTGAACGTCAAATTCAACAAGTTGATCAAGGATAACTTTTCTATTTGCAGTATCAAATCCATTCTTAAGATCTATGAATGCAACAACACTAGTGGGGGAGAGGCGGGAGTAAAGCTCCAGAAGGCAGTGATGAGTTCCTCGCTGTGGCAGGAAACCATAAAGTCTATTAGAGAGTTTGGGCTGCAGGCAGAACATTAGACGGGCAAGGAATATGCGTTCAAGCACTTTGCTGAAGAATGAGGTAAGGGGCCGAAACTTGTCAGTGCCAGGCTTGGGGATGGCTACAATGATACTGGAAATCCATGCTTGAGGCATGTGTCCTCTTCGAAAATAGGGATTGTAAAGGCGAAGAAGAGGGTTGCCAGGGACCTGCTAGAGAAGACATAAAACAGCGTATGTGATTCCATCCTCCCCCGGAGCTGTAGACTTGCCCTTTAGGAAGGCGCACCAATCGTCCTCCGTGATTGGAACGTCATCATCCTCATCTGTGTGTAGCAGTGCACTCATCACACGCAGAGAACGAAAACCTGCTCTAGTGGCGAGAGCGTCCTGAACAGGTACAGGGAGGCTGGTGGCTCTTGACTGTTCAGACCAGGCATCATTAAGAGATTGTGCATATTCTGCTGGGCAATAGTAGAGAGCAGTACGGGCTTTCCTCTTGATGAGCTTATTGATGAGGTGCCACATGGAGCTTACGCTAGTAAGGTGAATGATGGTGCTAGTGAGTGACTGCCATGAATCTCGTTGAACACACTGCTGTAGGGCCACATATTCGTGTCTGGACGTCTGGTACTGATGAAAGTGGCCGGTTGTCTTTGAAAGACCAGGCCATCCTGCACTGCCTTCCTTTCAGCCTGAAGCAGACGGTCACTGAGCGTCTTGGTACCCTCTCTAGAGCGACTTTTGATCTCGGTCTGGTGACGTTGGAGTCATGCGTTGATCTGACAAGGGAGGAGTAGAGCGCATCTGGTGAGTGAAAGTTGAAGGTAGGAAGGAGGTTGGTCACGTAAGATATATAGGTGAGACAGTATTTAGGGGGAGTGCGGGTGTGAATGACAGGTGGTGTGGATGGCAGTGAATAGTTTAAAGCTAAGGGCAATATGACCTGAGAACAGCACAGGGACAGATGAGCACTTGACATGAGACGCCACAAGATCAGATGTAATTAAGTAATCCAGCGTGCCTCCGTGTCAGTGAGTGGCTCCCCCAGTATCCTAGCGACTGAGTCTATAGCCTTTGATGTAGTTGAGAAGACGAAGTCCATTCCGATTCGGGACTGGAGAGATGTCAGGGTGACGGGCATTAAAATCGCCCATGTATATCATGCCTTGAAGCGATGGAGAGAGAGAGAGAGAGAGAGAGAGAGAGAGAGAGAGAGAGAGAGAGAGAGAGAGAGAGAGAGAGAGAGAGAGAGAGAGAGAGAGAGAGAGAGAGAGAGAGAGAGAGAGAGAGAGAGAGAGAGAGAGAGAGAGAGAGAGTAAATGTTAGCTAACAAAATTAAATAAAGAAGGAAATTAATAGTTACCCAAAAAAATCGTCACAGAAATGTTCAAGAAGCACCAATAACGACAGATAACAAATCTGAAGAAGAAATGTTTGAAAATATGGAAAGAAAAGAAACGAAAAAATAAATAAATCTTCTGTGTTTTAAATGTACATGAGAAAAAAGAGAGAAAATTAATCTACGATATACATTAAGAAAAAATAAGCTGATACTATCACACACACACACACACACACACACACACACACACACACACACACACACACACACACATTTTAAACTTTATACATAAGTATGTGACAATAGCAATGAATATTTACTTACTTATACTTACTTACGTACTTACACACACACACACACACACACACACACACACACACACACACACACACACACACACACACACACACACACACACACACACACACACACACTCAGTCACTTTCCACACAGCACTCGAATCTCTCTCGTGTTGGCCACCTAATCAGCAGGCGCCAGGAGC
This sequence comes from Scylla paramamosain, assembly GCF_035594125.1. NCBI lineage: Eukaryota > Metazoa > Arthropoda > Malacostraca > Decapoda > Portunidae > Scylla > Scylla paramamosain. Next base: position 13,121,918 of record NC_087182.1, read on the forward strand.
CCCACCTGGCACTAATGAGCACCACCTGGGCCAGACTCAGGTACTAATGGTGACGCGCCTCTCTTTCCTCACCTCCCAACACCTGATGAACACGCGCCAACAACTTAATTGGGGCGTGCGAATTAAAGGTGGTTAGGAGTTGTCAGGTGTCACGATGTTATTCTATTATATATTTTTGTGGAATACAGTGTTTGTGTGTGTGTGTGTGTGTGTGTGTGTGTGTGTGTGTGTGTGTGTGTGTGTGTGTGTGTGTGTGTGTGTTTACCTAGTTGTGATATACAGAACCATCCGTGTGATTATGTTTCTGTATCTGTACTTGTCCAGTTTCTCAGTGTGTGTATGTTTTTTTTTTCTTTTTTTTTTATGTAGGAAGGACACTGGCCAAGGGCAACAAAAATCTAATAAAAAAAATGCCCACTGAAATGCCAGTGTGTTTATGTAATTCACCAAGGCCTGATCACGAGAGGACCCGCAACCACCAGCCGTTACCGTCTCGTGTGAGCTCAGAGATCATTATTACCGATCATTAGGTAAAATCACACCACACAACCCATCGGTGAGGGGAGAAAGTGACTGCCCCACTAGTCAGCGGAAAAAATCCCAGAGGTGACCAACCCCTAGTGGGGTTCGAATCTACGTCAGCCATGGCTGGGGCATTACTCTGCCCCTTTACCAATGAGCCACGAGGCAGTGTGTGTGTGTGTGTGTGTGTGTGTGTGTGTGTGTATGGGTCGGTGGGTGGATGTGACATGTTTATTTCGTATTATTTTATATTTTCTCGTGATAATTTTCAATATTTCTTTTCATTTACTTCATCTTATTTATCGTGAGTTCCCTGCTCCTCCGCGACCTTTTTTCTCCAGTAACTTTTTCAATAAGTGTAAGAAATGTGTCGACAAGTTTTAACGTCACTAGATATTAAGTGAAAAAAAATAATAATCGGAGAAATCAGACAGAAATTTTGAAGAGCGGAAAAAGGAAAACTTTGTGATGTCAAACCAATTGTAAAGCTTAAATGTCGTGTAAATAAGACGAAAGCGCTCAGTCGTTGCTCACTTTGTCTCACATCAGTCTAGAGGAAAAGGTGGACGAAAATTGGAAACTTCGTGAGAGAATTACAAAATAGTTTATCGTCAATATTATTTTTATTTCATCAGCTTGGGGATATAAGACAAGACATGGGAAAAGAAGATGAAGAAGAAGAAAGAGAAGAAGAAGAAGAAGAAGAAGAAGAAGAAGAAGAAGAAGAAGAAGAAGAAGAAGAAGAAGAAGAAGAAGAAGAAGAAGAAGAAGAAGAAGAAGAAGAAGAAGAAGAAGAAGAAGAAGAAGAAGAAGAAGAAGAAGAAGAAGAAGAAGAAGAAGAAGATGATGATGGTGATGATGATAATGATGATAATGATGATGATGAAAGAGAAGAAGAAGAAGGAGAAGAAGAAGAAGAAGAAGAAGAAGAAGAAGAAGAAGAAGAAGAAGAAGAAAAAGAAAAAGAAGAAGGAAGAAAGAAAGAAACCAGAAAGACCAAAAGGAAAGATAAATAGACAGATAGACCGATAAAAAGCTACTCGTGATAGAGAAAGAAAAGCTAAGGAAGAGAAACTGGATGGCAAGGAGAGATGATTAGATATATGGCCACGAAGATCAATATTGGACTCTTATGTAAAGGTTTCGCCCAGTACACTGTCTGGCCCCACACCTTGTTCCTCTTCCCAGCCTGCAACGTGTATCTGGCTCGTGTTGTCTCTAAATCAGCACACTATCTCAAGTGCGAATGAATGACAGAGATATAAAGCAAAGTACACAGGAGACAAAGAGATGGCATACAGACGATGTAGGAATAGTGAAGGCTTATGCAAGAAACTTTTTTTTTCTCATATTAAGTTGCAGGAAAGTAAAGGTACACAGAACAAAAATCACGTTGTATACTAACTAAGAGGACAGAGCGTCTGGATTAGGAATTCTCTTACTTACTTCTTTGGACAGGAAAATAAATCAATACCTTGTGATTTTAAATGACTTGTGGATGGAAGGAAATGGAAGGAGAAAGAAAAACAGATGTAGAGTGAAACAGCATGAGGATGAGATGTGGGAAGAGACTGGGCTGATCCTCCGCTAACACACCCAAAGCCTGGAGCAGAAAAATGTAAAACCTTGTGCTGAAGACAACGTAGAGGCAGCCAAAGGATGGAGGAGGTAATGAGATAGGATAAAGACGAGCTGTAAGAAGGATCTGAGTTTGAAATTTCTTTTCAACACACTAGAAGCTTTTAGACAAGGGGAAAAAATGTCTTGTGTTATCTAATACCAGAAAGACCAAGAAAATTAAACTTAGAAATAATACAAATAGAATTAGAAAGAGGCTAAAGTATAATAAAGAGCTTGTATTCCACACCTGGAAAAACTGTTTTTATCTATATACCAAACCGGCAATCCCACACAGGACGGCACAGACAAAGCACCTCTCTCTCTCTCTCTCTCTCTCTCTCTCTCTCTCTCTCTCTCTCTCTCTCTCTCTCTCTCTCTCTCTCTCTCACACACACACACACACACACACACACACACACCCTTAGCCTTGTCGGCCCAAGGTAGAAAAGGACAGTCCCGTGGACCACAGTACTGTACTACACTCAAGCGCTTAGATATTGCACAGCTCACCACATACACCTATAGCAAATACCGGCAGTATACACTGGTTCGAACACACAAAATAAAGACTGAAAAATAAGACAGGAAAAAAAAGTGAATATCAGTAAAAAAAAGGAAACGATACAGCTTGTGCTTTATTTCCTTTCATTCGAAACATTGAGTATTTCAAGGGTTATTCACCTCTGCCTCCTGGAACACTGGAACACTAGCACTCTGTCTCGCTTGGGTTACAGGTTATTCCAGCCCATTGACATTCCAAGTATTAATTCAGCTGGCAACGTGAGAACATCTGGCCTGGCTTGGGTGCCGCCTGCTCGTCACGGCATCCGATACCAGGCCAACATGGACAAGACAGTGAATTTAGACCCTGAAGCTATTGGCGTTTTGCAAAATGATGATGCTTTATGACTTGATTGGTTATGCAACACTGTTTTGAAGGAGAAAAGGAGGATGAGAAGAAGAAGAAGAAGAAGAAGAAGAAGAAGAAGAAGAAGAAGAAGAAGAAGAAGAAGAAGAAGAAGAAGAAGAAGAAGAAGAAGAAGAAGAAGAAGAAGAAGAAGACCAACACCACCACCACCAACAACAGAAACAACAACAGCAAAGAGAAGAACAAGAACAAGAACAAGAAGAACAAGAACAAGAACAATAACAAGAACAAGAAAACTATGATGATAATGATGATGATGATGATGATGATGATAATAGTGATGATGATGATAATGATAATAATGATGATAGGGATGATGATGATGACTAAGGATAAGTCTTCATCATTTACATTTTTCTTTTTTTCAGAATCCACATACAAAAAGCAAATCCGATAAGCAAAAACCGATGCAGAGAGAGAGAGAGAGAGAGAGAGAGAGAGAGAGAGAGAGAGAGAGAGAGAGAGAGAGAGAGAGAGAAGGATACGAAGTGAACAGAAGGAAAAAATACAAGCGAGAGAGAGGGAGGAATAGGAGAGAAAGAGACAAGAGGGACGTGGGGGAGAGAAACAGAACCATAGGAAAAGATGAAGGAAAGGATGGACGGATGGAGGAAAAGAAATACCAAAAAAAAAAAGAGGTTGAGGGAGAAATAGAGGAAGAGAAGAGGCAGGCATAGAAGAAAAGAATTTAACTATTAATACAAATGTGTTTTAAAAGGAGAGTCTAAAGCAAGGAGGAAAAGTGTTCTTGCCTCCCCAGCTTCCCGCGTGCTGTGTTCCAGGGCGAAATTAGTTTACAAAAAAGAGAAATAACCCCGTTACTCCCCAACAGACCAATTATGTGTCTTTTTCTTCATTGCTCTCCTCCTCTTCCTCTTTCTCAACCACTCTTCTTCCCTTTCCCATGTCTCTCTCTCTCTCTCTCTCTCTCTCTCTCTCTCTCTCTCTCTCTCTCTCTCTCTCTCTCTCTCTCTCTCTCTCTCTCTCTCTCTCTCTCATACTCTCTGTTATTTGTGTTATCATAACTCCTCCTTCCGTTGCTCCTCTCCTCCCCATCTTTTCCTACTCCTCCTCCTCCTCCTCCTCCTCCTCCTCCTCCTCCTCCTCCTCCTCCTCCTCCTCTTTTCATTTTCTCCCTGTCATACCTCTTTTTTCTTTTCTCTCTGACCCTCCTCTTCCTCCTATTCCTCCTTTGTATGAATAATATAGTCTCCTCTTATAAGTTACTATAAAAATTCCATGGCATTTTTTTTTTTCCAAGCTGTACACAGTTTCTCCCAACTGCCCCCATGTCAGCCCAAACTGATGGGTGTGATGGATGGGCAGAGGTCTTCCCCTACACTATTTATTTTACAAGGAGCTATTATTCATAAACATTCATACAAGGACACGAAAGTCTAAGTGTATGGTCATCCTGCATATAAGGGTATGGTGGGTGTGTAGGTGCCTCCCTCAATACTATCCTCTTTCCTTACAAGGTGCCGTTACTCACAAACAACCATTCAAGGATACGAAGTTACGTGTTGCTGTTTAGTCATCCTACATGCTAATCACATGTCACCCTGCACAGCTCGACACACTCACCCATGCACTCTGAGTTACGGGACATTCTTTACGCTCGGATATGGCTATACTAGCATGAATATCAAACACTCATGCATTAAAGGCGTGCCATCCAAAGCACGGAATTAAAACCATGCACATGATACGCGGGTCCGTTGATCCTCACATTAACATATAAACCACGTAATACACTGACACAGAACAGACAGGCGATCAACAAAGAGGTAGGCAGGAAGGTAGACTGAGGTAAAAACTGGCAGACAGAAAAATAAAGACAGACAGAAACAGAGACAAACAAGCAGAATGATAGACACACAAATGCACAACAGACAGGCAGCCATGCATGGACACAAAGACAAGAGCAGGTAGTCATACAGACAGGCAGAAAGACAGACAGACGAACATACAGAAAGACGGGCAACAGAAGGATAGGTCTTCAGATATACAGACAAGTGTATAACAGACGGGCAAGCATGCTAGAAGATAAACGGAGATAGACAGGCAAAAAGATACAGACAGGTGGACATGTAGACAGACAAACAGGTACAAATGAAGGGACACAGAAAGACAGATTGACAGACATATATGGATGTAAACAGAAACAAAGAGGTAAACACTAACAAGTAAACAAAAACAAAAAACAAAAAAACAGAAAAATATGCCGTAAAAAGACAGTAAACAAGCAGAAAGAAAGAACGCCCCTCAAAAAAAAAAAAAATAGAAAGACAAAGACAGACAGAAAAATAAGCCTGTAGAAAGACAATGACAGGCAGAACGATAAATAAGCAGAGACAGACATGTAAACAGGCAGAACGAGAAATAGACAGGCAGAGAGAGAGAGAGGCAGAACCACAGATGAACAGGCAGAATGATGAATAGGATGATTATACGTAGAGATAGACAGAAAGATAGGTAGATACATTGATAGACAGAGAGTCGAGGGGCGTGTGGTTTCAGAGAGTTGGTTTCCCATTAACGCAAACAAATGATTGGTCAACATGGACGAAGAGAATGTTGCAACGAGGCTAATCATGTGGCCAGCCTCATGCTCTTTTATCTACCCGACATGGAACACACACACACACACACACACACACACACACACACACACACACACACACATACACACAAACAAGGTCAAAGTGGTAGGTAGTATAGGTTGGTAGGGATAGTGATAGTAGTACGTAAGTGGTAATAGCAGTAGTAGTAGTAGTAGTAGTAGTTGTTGTAGTTGTTGTTGTTGTTGTTGTTGTAGTAGTAGTAGTAGTAGTAGAAGTAGTAGTAGTAGTAGTAGTAGTAGTAGTAGTAGTAGTAGTAGTAGTAGTAGTAGTAGTAGTAGTAGTTGTTGTTGTTGTTGTTGTTGTTGTTGTTGTTGTTGTTGTTGTTGTTGTTGTTGTTGTTGTTGTTGTTGTTGTTGTTGTTGTTGTTGTTGTTGTCGTTGTTGTTTAATAAAAAAAAAGAGCACAAAATTATAGTAAAAAAAGAAAACTGTACAAATACCACTTATCTAACATTAAACACACACACACACACACACACACACACACACACACACACACACACACACACACACACACACACACACACACACACACACACACACACACACACAAACAAACAAACAAAGCCACATACCTACAAACCCACACATAACAACACACACAAGCTGTCTTTTTTGTAATGAACTTCACCGAAAAAAAAAAGAAAAAAAGAACAAAAAAACATGTCCTGAAAGCACAGTGGACGCGGCAAGCTTGTCCAGGAGCAACCCTCGGGCAGTGGAAGTACGTAGTTGTCTCTGATTTTTTCCCCGTGCCGGAGTTAACACAATGCAAGGCAACACAAACCGGATGCCATTTAAGTAGATTTACAACACGGAGACTATTATTGAAGATTACCTGGGAAAAGTGGCAACCTGTGTGGCTCCATTTTCTCCTGGCCACCACCACCACCACCACTACCACCACCACCACCGTCTCCCCCTCCTGAAGGTCACAATCTAAATGAGAATCACAATTTAAGTGAACCTTTTTTCATTTCCCGTAATGGTACGCAGAGACCGTCGCTTCTGGCCTTTCCCTTAGCGTCTGGAGGGTGTGGGTGGGTGGTTCTCTCTCTCTCTCTCTCTCTCTCTCTCTCTCTCTCTCTCTCTCTCTCTCTCTCTCTCTCTCTCTCTCTCTCTCTCTCTCTCTCTCTCTCTCTCTCTCACCTGCTCCGTCCTAGGAAAAGCTTCTTATACCAGGGGAAAAAACAAAGGTATGTACAGCTAACGCGGATATAAAAGAAATGTAACATCAAAATGAATTAAAATCGTTTAATTTACTCACATGAAAAAAGAAAAATACTTTCTAAAATATTATGTGAAGAGATACACACACAACAGCTGGATATACTCACATGGAAATGTAACAAAAAATAATTAGAAGATATTATAAGTAGAGAAAAGGCTCGAAAAATAAGAAGTGCCCCATGAAATAACAATGCACTGTAACAGATGAATTTGCTCACAGGGAAAAAAATATTATTAACATAAAAAAATCACATGAAAAAGGGGAAAAAAACCAAGAGCACAAGCGAAAAGCAAACTTCAAAAAAAAAAAAAGATAGAACCTAAAATAATGCCAAGAATGCTTAATCTAGTTGTATGCAAAGAAAAAAAGAATATTAAAGGCTGAAAAACCTGCGGTAAATAAAAAAAAAGAAAAGAAAGAAAAAAAAATAAGTGCTTCACAAAAAGATAATCGAAATACCTTAATTTACTCGCAAGGAAAGGAAAAAATATTCTGAAACATCATTTCGGAATACACTGATACTCGTATTTGCTTTGCTTGTTTTACTGTTTGATGGTTCATGCGCCTTTTATGAGCTGAGTATTAGGATGGCTCTTTTTTTCCTTTCTTTTCTTTTTCTTTTTTTTTTTTCCATGTGAGCGATTGTCATTCTTGCTCAGATAGTGGTTGTGTGGTGATGTACTTAGGGGTGGCTCTGACCTGGCTGGTGGTGGAAGTGGTGATGGTGGTAGATGTGGTGGTGATGGTAGAAGTGGTAGTAGTGGTGGTGGTAAGGGTGCTGGACAAAGACCCTAAGACCTTGAGACCTTAAAAAAAAAGGGTAAATGCACAACTGAGAAAATAGTAACAACACACACACACACACACACACACACACACACACACACACACACACACACACACACACACACACACACACACACACACACACACACACACACCACACAACACAACACAATACAACAACTCAACACACGCAAATTAGCCCGACACACTATCCAGGAAGCAGGAAAAGCATCAGGGACGAAGAAGAAAAAAACAACAGCACCATCATTAAGAGCGTGATCGCCGCATAAAAACCCGGAAACGAATTACTTACAACACCAGACCGCTCGCTTCTTCCCCTCAATCACCTGTAATTACCTGCTATCACATGCCAACGTGTCAGTTCCCCGTCACTCACACCTCAACCATCGCACCTCTCGTCTCGTAAAGGTCTCATTATCACCACCCGCTCCTCTTTCTCTCTTCTCCTTGATTAACTCTTCAGGAAATATTACCATGAGCATCTTTCCCTGCAGCACATTTTTCCCTATTCAAATAACTCATCATTTGCTTGTCTCCTTTCCCGCCTCCGTGCTTGTCCTATCTTGTAAATCTGTTTTTATGTTGCTTTACGGTTATTTTGCTTCTTCTCCCGCCGCAAAAATTCCCTCCTTTCCCTTCCGTTCCGTTAATGAAGGCGATGGAAGACGAGGACATGCAAGGGAGAGATGAGGAAGAGAAAAGGAAGAGGAGGAGGAGAACAAGAGCAGCAAAAATAAAAAAACAACCACTACTACTACTATTACTGCCACTACTACGACTATAATAATAATGATGAAAATAATACTCATAATAATAATAATAATAATAATAATAAATAATAATAATAATAATAATGATAATAATAATAATAATAATAATAACAACAACAATAATAATAATAATGATAATAATAATAATAATAACAGCAACAACAATAATAATAACAGCAACATCAACAACATTTTTAAAAAAATCGGACAAGGAAGGGAGGATGAAAACGAAGAAAAGGAGAGAGAGAGAGAGAGAGAGAGAGAGAGAGAGAGAGAGAGAGAGAGAGAGAGAGAGAGAGAGAGAGAGAGAGAGAGAGAGAACCTGAGGCGAAAGCTCTGTGGGTCAGGGGTTGGCCACAAGACCTGGTGGAGGCTTGTCAAGGAGCAGCAAGGGACAGGCCACCGCGACGCTGCTCCTCCACTAACCTGGCTGGACGGGACAACAGCCACCAGCAGTGAGGACAAGGCTTCTCTACTCGCTGAGTTTTCCGCAAAGATGTCAGTCACTGATCCGGGTAGATGTCTACCTCACCTCCCTCAGGAAACAGACCACATCGTCACCTATGTTCAGGTGACACCTGGACAGGTGAGGCGGCTAATGAGAGAAGCAGAGAACAAAGCCACAGGCCCGGACATCAGCCCGCGGATCCTCAAACGTTGCGCCGTGAGCTGTCAGGTCCTCTCACCAGCGTCTTCAGGTCCTGCCTGATGGAACACAGGTGGCCCTCTATATGGAAGGAGGCGCGAGTGGTACCAGCCCACAAGAAGAACTCAGAGTCTGAGTCCAACAACTACAGACCCATCTCGCTGCTCTCTGTGGTGGGCAAGTTGCTGGAGCAGGTAGTGGCAGGTGTCATCTGTCATCACTTGAATGAGCACCGCCTCCTCTCAGACAGGCAGTTCGACTTCCGGCCTGGCCGCTCAAAAGCGGACCTCCTCTCCCTCCTCTCCCAAGGCTGGCAGGATGCCCTGAACGAAGGCCTGGATACTTGTGGTGGCCCCGGACATTGCTGGGGCCTTTGATAGGGTCTGACACGCGGTAAAAAAAAGCTTTGCGCCAAGGGTATCCAGGGACAACCTCCTTGCGCTGCTCGAGGACTACCTCCAGGGGAGGACTCTCCGGATAGTCATCAATGGACAGGCATCCCAGCCGTCACCTATACAGGCCTCAGTTCCACAGGGTTCAGTGTTGGGCCCGATCCTGTGGAACATATATATCGATGACCTCCTGCGGCAGATACCGACTCTGCTTGCATACGCCGACGACTGCAGTCTCTCCCGCTCCTACTGCCGCCCCGATAGTCAGCGAGCCGTCAGAGAGCAGAACAGGCAGCTCAGGTTGGTGACTGATTGGGGAGAGACGTGGCAAGTCGGCTTCGCTCCATAGAAGACGCAGGCCATGGTCATCTCACGGTCCCCAGCTGCTTCCCCAGCAGTCTCAGGCCGTCTGAGTTTTGGAGGCCAGACACTTCCCTTCCAGGAACACGTCAAGTTGCTGGGAGTGACAGTGGACTGTGGCCTGCGCTTTGACCGCCATGTTGCTGCTGTTGCCCACTAGGCCTCCCAGCGGGTCTCTGCACTGCGTCGGATGGCGGGGAAACCTCGACTCCTGGGGTATCCTTACACTGTACAAGGCTCGGATACAGCCTTGTATGGAGTACAGTGCCTTGTCCTGGATGTTGAGTGCCCCCACCCACTTGCAGAAACGAAATGCTGTGCAACGACGTGCCCTGCGCTTGGTGGGGATGGACGGACAGCAGCAGCAGCAGCAGGAGGAGCAGACCAGAGTTACGTCGCTGGAGCATTTGCGGGACGTGTCGGCGCTGGTGGTCCAGCACAAGGCCTGGGTTCTGGGTTCTCAGCTCGCTAAGGCTCCCACCACGAGCTGTCCAGAGGGAATCCAGGACCACCATCTGAAGTGACATGCTGGTGCAGGTGCCTCGATCGTACTCGAGGCAGCACCAGCGCTCTTACACAGCCAGAACCTCCAGACTGTGGAACGTGTTTACGGCAGCCACGAGTGGATACACAGACAATGACACGCCAGCAAATGAAAGTGGCTCCCCACAGATGGCGAAAAACCACAATCTCCCACACTAGTGCTGTGTTAATCATGTGTGTATATAGTCAGATAAGTTTGTTTTTTTGTATATATCTTATTTATATTAAGGTATAGGCTTTTTAAATAGCAGCATAAAAAAAAAGTGTTATTTTAAGCCTGATGTAAATTTGTTTTAAATAAAAAAGAGATTGAGAGAGAGAGAGAGAGAGAGAGAAGAGGGAGAGAGAGAGAGGAGAGAGAGAGAGAGGAGAGAGGAGAGAAGAGAGGAGTAGAGAGGAGAGAGGAGAGAGAGAGAGAGAGAGAGAAATGAACTTTTCCTTAAACTTTTGCAGCCAGTAATACATCTTAAATTTATGATCCTGTCAACTTAAATTTTCATTATCTTCTTTATTTTTAATTTTTCTTCTTGGTTTTAATTTTCTTGTTTTTTTTTCGTTTTTCCATCATTCATATTCGTATTCTTCATCTTTTTAAGTCTTCCTTTTCTTCTCTTCCTCCTCTTCCTTCTCCCGCCATCCTTCTTCGAAACAGAAAAATTTCTTCTTTTACATATTATTAACAATAATCCTGTTGTAAAATTAGTAATTTAATAATGTCAATCTTCAGGAAGTACACGGGGAAAAGATTTAGATGTTATTGTCTCAGCAGACCCTAAAGGAAGTGCCCCGAGGCAGTAAAAATTGTGAATGAATTTTTCGGTTTTATAAGAAGATCGTTAATTTTCAAAACCGAATATAATATCATTTAAGCTCTGAAGAACTGGCTCGTTTGTCCCCATCTTGAATGTAACATGCCTTGGCTGATCGTTGCCGTACTATAAAAAGGACATTGAACAACTAGAAAATTCGTCGAATAACGAGGATGATTCCAAGATTATTGATTTATCATATGCGGAACGCCACGAAGAACTAAACTTATTCTCTCTACAAAGCACAAACTATGGAGACCCTATAACGATCGATCTTTAGAATTTTCAAAGAATTTATAAATATGGATTCAGTAGAGTTCCTAATTTAGTACAAACTTCAATTGAAACAACTACAGATAGAAAAACTATAACAAAATTAGTAAAGCTGGACATTTTTCTCTTCAGTCAAGTTGTAAACGTATGGAACGGATAACCTTCGAATTGTTAAACTAGGTGCAGTCAAACACGAAATTCGACTCGACATATGTCTTGAACGTAATTCTTGGTTGACACTATTTGCTTCAGACTAAATCGTGTTCCCCCCATTTTTTTTTCACTTTTTACTTCATCTTCTCCTCTAAGTAACAAGAAGGATGGTATCCCATGGTAAACAGAAATCGAGCCTCAATCGCCTTACATTCCTGAACCCTCTAACCTGGACGTCCTTATTCAATCTTCCGTTTCCTTCATTACCTTATTTATCTTTGTATATTTCTCCTCCACCTCCTCCTCCTCCTCCTCCTCCTCCTCCTCCTCCTCCTCCTCCCTCATCATCATCATCATCATCATCATCAATCATCATCAGCAGCAGCAGCAGCAGCAGCAGCAGCATCCGCTTCCTCCTCCTCCGCTTCCTCCTCCTCCTCCTCCTTTGATTTCTCTTCCTCTTCCTCCTATAAATTTATTTCCTTTCTGGCATCTCATAATTGTTCCCATTTTTCCAACAACCATAACTTCCTCATTACCTCATCCTCCATTTTATCTTCTTGAAAAGAGAAGCTAATGGAGCAAACCTTCATTGGCTAGAAAACTGACACATAAATAATAGCGTTCTTCCACACACTCCCATACCAACACGAAAACCAATGGCGGCAAAATTTTTCTCCTCCACATTACGTGTTTTTACATTGTCTTTCATGTAATTATTTTATATCCAGTTTATCACAGACAAGGTTAGACATTCCGAATCAGCCGTAACCTTTTCCAAACGTTGCCAGAGTATCACCTTCAGCAAGGATTTTAAAGAATTCAATAACATCGTACACTTCCCGCGTGGCATCACCTCCACCATGGAATGCCACCGCGGGAGTTGTAAAAGTCAATATGGCAAAAACATTAGGTCCTTTTCTCTCACAGACCGGAGAACTTTACAGATTCATTCATGTAAAGGTCAGTATAGATATGATCTTTACTTCCACTCCGTTTCGTCCCACAACAGATTTTTTCATCAACATTTCGTTCATATTTAACACCTTGTATTATATAAATTATTGTAACTCATGAAAGTCACACTGTCTTACATGAAGCTATTTTTTTTCTAACTCTCCTTTCGTACACATTGTTAGCTATTCACAACTCTAACACCTGCTATTCAGATGGAGCTAACGTCATTAACAACAAAGCTAATCTACTCATTTCTACTGCTTATTAATATTTTCTTAATTTCCAGAATATAGAGTTTTTCTTATCTCTTTGATATCAATGTACTATGGCTTAAATGTGAGGGAATGCTTGTAAACGAGATTATAGTTGAGTATGTGTGTGCGTCTTGTGAAGAATGTCGACCTGGTATATAGATACGTACCAAAAGGAAGACAATGTGATGAACAACTATGATTCCCCCTAAGGTAAGACTGGTCACCACATCAGGAGCGTGAAGTTGGTTGAAAGTTGACGTGCGAGCATGTCAAGTACATTCACACTCGCTTCGTTTTTTTTTTTTTTTTTTTTTTTTTTTTTGCAGCTTTCATTTATCAGCCCAGGGTGGAACAGGAGTTCGTGTGGGTGTGTCACGGACTCTTGGCCTCCCGTGTTGTTTTTTTACCGGCTCATGCCACGAACAATTAGGATTGCTTAGTTTCTTCGTTTGTAAAATTTGTATGATACATTAGGTATAATTACATATAATCTTTTCCACACGTTGAATTGATCGCCATCATCACCACCATCATTATCACTATTATCAGGCTGCATGATTCCACGCAACACAAAGGTCTCCTCCAGCCTCCCCTACTCAATTTTAGTATATTCCAGATTACAGTAAATCCTATATCATCTCTCCATGTAGGTCTGGTATATCAGCACTTCCTAAAAACGCCAACGAAGTAAGTTCAAGAGATTTGGTCTCATTAATTCCTCTCCTATAAGTGACTGCCTTCAACCTCTTTCCCTTCATCCGCAAGGTTGCTTCTCCTTTTATCGCTACTGTCACGTTAGCTGTTCTTTACTTTCTCTCATCCCTGTTCTGTCCAGCTCGCCAATGAAAGAATTAGCCAGAATTCTCATTCTCTCATTCCTTTAGTAAAACTCTGGAACTCCCTGTCTGTTTCTGAAAAGGGAAACTCAGTCCCCTCTGAAGCTCTAAGTCACACCATGGATCCGTAATATGTGAGGGTTATATTATACTAAAAAATAATAATATAACGATAATTTACATATTTAAAATCAATAATCATAAGATGTTAAATTGCCCAACCGGTTTTTATTGCCCTAAATCTCAATTACAAGTCACTCACCATAATAAGGTGGTGCAATAGTACTACAGCAGATCAAATGAAAGGCGGTGAAGCCAAATAAAAAAATATAAAAAAAATTGTACTCACTCTAAGGCCAGAGGTGCATGGTATTCAGGTGAAAAGAAGGAAGCCAGACGAAGGCGTTACCTGTACGGAGAGAGAGGAGAACGATCGTTACAAACTTCGATGTTAGGGTACAAACACGTTATGAAACTGTGTACCATGTTCCAAAAAGTGCAAGAAAAAAGAAAACGACTAATCCCTATTTGGTAAAAGCAAAATGCATCAAAATAGGTCAGTTTGCAGTAAAAGGCGCGACACACAAAGAGATTCTGTTCGCTCTTCCGCTTTCATTTCGCCTGCTAAGCTTCGTGTTGCCTTCCAGGAACTGCCTTGTGTCAGTCAACTGGCCTTTCACAATCTCCTTATTTTCATGTGTTCTTACCTTATAAGTCGCATAATGTTGAGTTTTGTTATATATAAAGAACATCGTCACATCTTGGGCAGCTACGAATATGCAAATTCGTATGGTCTGTAATCACACTTAATGAAAATCCTGGTATTCACTGTTTTTGGCATTTTCTTCTTTTATATTTTTGTCCCCCCATCCCCAAAAATAAAATCACAAACGATTTCATGTACATCTTAGCGAACAATACTATCGCCATGTTTTCTCTATTTGCATCAACATGCATAAAAAAAAAAATATTCCATTACATGTTTCAATTTCCTGACGGCGGCGAGGAAGGAGGAAGAGAAGTAAAAGACAGGATTCTATCAGGGCAAGGCGTCTCCAGGGACAGATGGCAGCTTTGATGACGCCTCTCACTCTGGCTTCCATAGGCGACCACAAAATAATAGAGGATTAATAGCAGAGAACGACGAGGACAAACAAGGAGATGCGAAATAACCAGATTCCCTTGACGTGGCGGAGGCGCGGCGGTGTTGTGAGGCGATGTCACAACATGGATCAAGGTTGTGTGTCCTGCGTGTCCCTCTACCTCTCTTGTTTACGTTTTCGGTTCCTTTTTCTTTTTTTTTTCTTTTGCTGTTATTTTTTTTTCTGTTACTCTTCTTTATTTTCTACCTTCTAACTTTCTTCGTTTTTCTTCTCCTTCATCCTCCTCTTCTTCATCTCCTTCTTCCTCCTCTTCTTCCCCAACTTCTTGTCTGTCCTTTTCTTCTTCTTCTGCGTCTTCTTCTTCTTTTTCTTTTTCTTCTTCTTCTTCTTCTTCTTCTTCTTCTTCTTCTTCCTCTTCTTCTTTTTCTTTTTCTTCTTTTCTTGTTTTTTCTTCTTTTCCTTAGTCTTTCTTCTCTTATTGTTATATAATAATAATAATAATAATAATAATAATAATAATAATAATAATAATAATAATAATAATAATAACAATAATAATAACAATTATTATTATTATTATTATTATTATTATTATTATTATTATTATTAATATTATTATTAATATCATTATTATTACTTTTACTATCATCTGTGTTTGTGCTTTTTTTACTATAGTCCGTCTTCCTACATTCCTCCTCCTCCTACTATTCCTTCTTTACATCACATCACAGCCATCACCACCACTATCACCATCGTCATTGCCGTCACGTCAAATTTCGGTATATCAGTGTGAATAAAACTCCTTCTATGAAGATAAAATATTAAAAGTACTGATAAGGCCTTTGTTTTGATTGCTGTTGATTATTTGAGTCAACTATTAGCTTTTGAATGATCGCGAAAACCATTTAATTTGACTCGCGAGGAGGGACGACTATCAATATTCACTTTCTGTTCCATTATTTCATTTAATTGTGTACAGAACATTTATTTATGCATCAATAGATTTTAATATGGTTGCTTTTCTTTTACGAGCAATGGACTCCTCGCTGTAAAGTTTAGACTTAATTTAATTTCTCCCCCTTTGTGAGCGGAAGATTACACACACACACACACACACACACACACACACACACACACACACACAATAACGTAATCCCTTCCCTCACACACACACATACACATATCCCCTCACTAACCCTTCCCCTCAGCCCACACTCCCAACTCCCAGTCTCCCTTTGCTCCTTCCCTCTCATTCATGTCTCTTTATCTCCCCCTGTCCCTTTATCCCTCTATGCTTCACATCACCCCTCCTCTCCCCTCTTCCTCTCGTCCCCAGTCCAGGTATCAGCTCAGCTCCCCTACCAATTAGCATATTACAGGTAAACTGGCCTGGGATGTGAGCGGTAGAGGTGCAGCATTCATTAAGGTAAGTGCCTGCTTGCTTTACTTAGGTACCTGCCGCCATTAGGTAAGGTGAGCATCTACCTGCCACCTAACACCTGCTAACTAATGTTCAAGGAAGGATGACGCCTGCCTCCCTGTTGCCCGTAACCTCTCCGTCGTGGTTGGTATAGTGTTCAGATTTGCCATGTTGTTTTCCGGATGTCGTGATTGTTCATTGGTGTTTCCGACGATCTGGTTGTTGCTTTTATAATGTGTTTCGTTCTTCAGTTTCGGTCCTTGCAAGTTATTGGTAGTACTTGATTGTCTAGGTTAGGAAAGTGCGTGATTCATTCTCTCTCTCTCTCTCTCTCTCTCTCTCTCTCTCTCTCTCTCTCTCTCTCTCTCTTATTCATAAGTAATTTTGTTTGTTATCAGTTAATCAAGTGCATTTTTTCTTCCACTTCACTGTGGCTTTTCATTAATCAGCAAAATATCAGGGAATTAAATGCTCATCAACAATATTCTTAGAATTTTCATAGTAAACTTCCCTTTCATTAATTTTCTTTACACTTCTAATTCATTAAGTATATTTATCTATTCACACAAAAGGAACACAAAGGAATGACAGACTATGGCAGGCATGTTGAAGCTGTTGATAAGAAGCTACACTGACTAATGCAAAGTAAGACAAGTAGGATAGTTAAGGAAAAGGCATCTCATCACCCACGGTTTCTGTTACTTTATATCACATCACATCACGAACACACACACACACACACACACACACACACACACACACACACACACACACACACACACACACACACACACCACACACACACACACACACACACACACACACAACACACACACACAACACACACACACACACACAGATGGACAGATAGATACTTTATTAACTCACTTGTAAAAGGTATACAACACTTTTGAACGTATAAAGTTGACAAATACACATAAATAAAACAGCCATAGTCCATAAAACAATAAAACAGATTACAAGATAGAAAAATACAATTATAATACAAATATATAGCTGTTGAAATCCTTAGAATTAACACAAACAGAAAACACTTAATTGGCGAAAAAAATAAATGAATTGCTAATACAGAGCAGCGAGGCAATACATACAAACCTTAAAAAGATCCAAACACAAAAGAAGTAAACAAGCACAATTCTATATAAACTAGTGAAACAGCGCAGGAAGACAATAAAAATTCTCAATAACATTCTAGTTTTAAAAAGTCATGCACAAAACGACTAAACTGACAAAAAATCGTAAATGAAATACTGAAATAGTAAAACAATGCAGTAAAGCAATATTTTTACACTACATAGGAAGGCAATAAAAATCTCATTAAAATACTAACACAACTTGACAAAACAGTAAAAATTCTTACTATAACATTAACACAAAACAGACAGATAGTTAACCTCAATAAAACACAAGTGAAATGTTCCCATCAGGCATACAAACTTAGTATGTGATGCACAATGCTGCAGGCTTCATCATGAGAGTATTTACCACTAAAGAGATCCTCCAAATGTGTGAGACCATAATGTTTCCTAATACCTCTCGAGACTGGACAAGACTCTACGGCGTGCCACTCTGTCTTCACCTCCCCACGTATACACAGATATTCCTCTACTGGAAGACAGCCTCGTCCCCGCCTGTTCCATCGTCCGGTCTCGATACACAAACTATGGCCTAATATTTTCATACGAATGAAAGACATTCTAGAATGATCGTTCACAGTGTGGCGGTCCCTGTAAATGCTATGACTCAAGAAGCCGGGGTTTATGTTGCAGTAAATCGCACATCTTGACTCACTGGACACCATTATCCGCTCGTACACATTTTGTATGAACTCATTCATGTCAGGCACACTGCTGCCAAAAAATTCTCTTATTGTCCTTCTCGTAATTGCATTAGCTGTTACGGCAATATCACTGGCAAACGTCAGAGTCATCGTTAAGTTACTTCTCTCCGATGATATTTTGGAATAAAACTTATGTTGCTTCACACTAAGTTGGGAAGTGACCGGTATCTCACCTCGGATTTACACACGTCATTTGGGATTGACTTACGCATGCCCAAGATGTGCGTGAGGGACTCCAGACCCTCGCCTCGTCACCATCACCCAGCAGCCTCTCTCATCTATTTAAGTGGGTATCATATTGAGTCATTCCAGCTGCAGCAGCACGTTTGCTTCTTTTCGCGAATTTTAACAGGGTGTCCGACATAATACGAGCAAAAATATCAACCTATATTTGACTCAGAGATGTTCTTAGTTAAAGCATTCCTCCAGAATTTATGTTTGTCTATATTAACAAATTTGACAGGCTTCCTCACAATGCCTCTCTTCGCAGCACTGCCATACAGCACCACGTGGTCGCCTAACATTTTTGTTCCGGCGAGAATATTATCCAAGTGCACTCTTGTACTACACAATGACATACTGATGGCGGCATAGTCGGAGTTCAGATAATTTCTCTTAATGACTTCAGATTCATGAACATACTGTACTAAATGAACAGACGTAATACAAGTGTTCAACTCTAACACTTATGTGTCATAGTTTCTGGATGTCTTGCCCGCAATGAAGTCCTATTTTTTCGGTTTTTACATTATCACCACAAGCTTGTATCTAAGCATACTATAAATAAGAATTCAGCATTAACATTCATTAATCTGGTACCATCTTTATTGATCAGGAACGAAATATTCATAATTGACACCTCATACATAACCAAGCCTCATATTGTCAGACATTATCTTTTCTTGTATAGACGCAAAGGCAGCATGAGAGTAGTATTCTGAGTGACATGGGGAAACAGCAGAAACCAAATACACACACACACACACACACACACACAGCAAGACGCCATAACACACGAGATGCTCTCAGTATCTCTCCATAATGACGCACCATTACACGCAACATATGAGTGCGGCGCCACTAACACTCGAAAAGTGGAAGCAGCAAAACTCGCAGCAGAGAAGCAGGAGAAACAAGGATGTGCTTAAAACATTCTCTCTCTCTCTCTCTCTCTCTCTCTCTCTCTCTCTCTCTCTCTCTCTCTCTCTCTCTCTCTCTCTCGTAAAGCCAATCCGGGAAGTGTTATCGGAAGCAGGTGTCCCGAGAAAGGTCGTTCTAGGTGTGCCTTGTGTCCTGTTTCCTTGCTGCTTCCTCCTCCCCCTGAAGAATGTGTCACCTTTCCCTTCTACTTTCCCCCAGTTACTAAATTACTTCATACTTTCGAGAGATTAGAGTAAGAAAACCCCTGACCATTTCCTTTTATACCTACAAGGTACTTTGGCAGTTTTGTATTACTATTTACAAGATATGCCAGATTACATTTATCATATGATACAAGTTAAACTGATGGAAATTAAAAAAAAATTTTTTTTTTTAATGTTGGTATACGATTTTTTTTCCTTTGCTAGGGTAAGAAAATACCTAACCTTTTTTTTACACCTATAATAAGAAAGTAACAATTCTCTTTTATATCTTTTGACAAATAATTTTCTTCAGTGCATAAGAAAACGTCTTAACCATTCTCATTTGTAACAAATAAAAGTATTTTTCGCTTGTACGTAAAAAAAAGAAATTTTCCTTTTATACTTGCAATACCCAAATATCTAAATCATTTTCCCTTTCATCCAAATGGAAAAAAAAAAACTGATTTTCTTTTCCAGACAAGGTAGAAAACCATCTTATTATTTGTAAAAACTGGATGATTAATTCGTGTCCGAATTTCACATTTTCCAAAACAAGGACGCGATATTTAATATGCAACTATCAGTCTCAATCACACTCCATTGGAATTTAACGCTGCTGGCCTTCACTCAGTTCACTGCTTCAAGGAACTCGGGTTTTAATCTTTCAGTTATATAACTTATATATACATCCATTACCTCACGAAAATAGAAAGCCTCAGGTCATGAAAATGTTCTCTCCACCAGAAAAAGATATCCGTTGGTGTGTGTGTGTGTGTGTGTGTGTGTGTGTGTGTGTGTGTGTGTGTGTGTGTGTGTGTGTGTGTGTGTGTGTGTGTGTGTGTGTGTGTGTGTGTGTGTGTGTGTGTGTACTCGTTTTTTTTTTTACTAGCGATTATTTGTTCCTTTCTTGGGGTTACCAGTTGGTTTGTGTGTTTGTATCTTATCGGTCGTGCTCATTTTCTTTTTATAACTGCTTATCTTGTGTCTATGTTTTTTTTTTTTTTTCAATTTATTGGCTGCTCTTTATTTCTGTTCCTCTTATTTTTTTGGTCGTTTTGTCTTAAGTCCATTTGCTTCCTGGTGGTCAGGTGTGTTCCTTCCTCTCACTTGCTTATAAACGGCTCAAAAAGTAAAGTTCTCAGATTCCTTGGCGAGGCTGAGGCTTTTGACGAGAGGGCCACGCTCTCCTGCATTACCAACAAGGTTATCAGGCAGTGCATGCGAAGAAATCAGGGAGTCTTGCTTGACGTAGCAGACAGCATTAATATTGCAGTCTGGCGCGATTGCATAGTGTATTCCGTGAGAATTATTCATACCGGTTGTTAGGACCACCTGACTCCATTATTTGCTATGATATTGATGACCTCCTTCATAGACCTTTCCTGATAATTGGTAAAACCGTGAGTGTGGCAATACGCGGCCTTTACATTCCAAGGAGCGTGGGTGGCCATGTCTGTGATTTAAGTATTACAGGGTGATTGTGATTATTTGCGGTACAGGAAGCTTCTAACCGCTCAAGATAGAAGGCTGTATGAGTGTGTGGCCTGGTGAACTGCTTTTCCCTCATGATTACCAAGTTCAGTCTTACGTCAACAGCAATATAATAATAATAATAATAATAATAATAATAATAATAATAATAATAATAATAATAATAATAATAACTAGTAGTAATAGTAGTAGTAGTAGTAGCAGTAGTAGTAGTAGTAGTAGTAGTAGTAATAATTATAATAATAATAATAATAATTATTATTAATAATAATAATAATAATAATAATAATAATAATAATAATAATAATAATAATAATAATAATAATAATAATAATAATAATAATAATAATTATTATTATTATTATTATTATTATTATTATTATTATTATTATTATGTTACTATTCGCCTAAGACTGAAATTGGTGATCGTGAAGGAAAAGCAGTTCACCAGGCCACACACTTGCACTATCTTCTATCTTGAGGGGCTAACAGCTTCCTGTAAAAGTAGTAGTAGTAATGATAATAATAATAATAATAATAATAATAATAATAATAATAATAATAATAATAATAATAATAATAATAATAATAATAATAATAATAACAATAATAATAATAATAATAATAATAATAATAATAATAATAATAATAATAATAATAATAATAACAATGAAGAAGAAGAAGAAGAAGAAGAAGAAGAAGAAGAAGAAGAAGAAGAAGAAGAAGAAGAAGAAGAAGAAGAAGAAGAAGGAGAAGAAGAAGAAGAAGAAGAAAGTTTATTATCATTATTGTTGTAGTTGTTGTTGTTGTTGGCAGTGGTATGGTGGTGGTGGATGTGGCAGTGCATCGTGGAACCAGAAGGGCATAAAGAGAATGATGAACAAGGCTAAGGAGGAATAACGAGGATATATCACTAAGGTAAGGGGAGGGAGGTGAGGTAATAAGACAAGCTGTATTTGTAATGCTGGAAATAATGAGAGAGAGAGAGAGAGAGAGAGAGAGAGAGAGAGAGAGAGAGAGAGAGAGAGAGAGAGAGAGAGAGAGAGAGAGAGAGAGAGAGAGAGAGAGAGAGAGACAGACAGACAGGCAGACAGTTAAATAGAGACAGTAACATACAGACAGGCAGGTAAACAAACTGACAGAAAAACGGATACTTGTAAAAAGATTAACAAACAATTGCATTAATCTTACAGGTAAGTGGAAATCGATAACTCTTTCAAGCAAGACTTACTACAGGTTAATAGTGTGTGTGTGTGTGTGCGTGTGTGTGTGTGTGTGTGTGTGTACACAGAACCAATTAATTTCAGCATGATAAACTATATATATATATATATATATATATATATATTATATATATATATATATATATATATATATATATATATATATATATATATATATATATATATATATATATATATATATATATATATATTTTATCATGCTGAAATTAATTGGTATATATATATATATATATATATATATATATATATATATATATATATATATATATATATATATATATATATATATATATATCACGAATGTTATGTTGAAATATAGACACTATTTTGACGTAACAGAAAATGAATCTGCCATCCGGGGAAAGTTTACAGGGTAACTCAAGAATTTATGGTAAGCAATATTGGTATGAAAGAAATATTGTTACACTCTAGGAGGTTGAGGAGGAGGAGGTAGAGGAGGAGGAGGAGGTAGAGGAGGAGGAGGAGGAGGAGGAGGTAGAGGAGGAGGAGGAGGAGGAGGAGGAGGAGGAGGAGGAGGAGGAGGAGGAGGAGGAGGAGGGGGAGGGGGAGGGGGAGGGGGAGGGGGAGGAGGAGGAGGAGGAAAAGGAGGAGGAGGAGGAGGAAGAGGGTGACGTGGTGTTGATGGTGGCGATGGGTGAGAAAAGGGAATACACAAGAAATGAATGAAGGAGGAGGAGGAGGAGGAGGAAGGAGGCAGATGAAAGAGTAAGTGGTTCAGGTATCTTATAAACATTCCTTCCGCTACTCCACTAAGAGAGTCCAACCCTGATGGCTGGTGAGAGATTCAAGAGAGTGATGATGACGATGATGGTGCGACTGATGATGGTGCGACTGATGATGACAGCGATTATCAAGATGAAGGGGGAGCGCCGGGGGGTGGGGTGGAGGGCAGGGACACTGAAAAGAACGAGCGTGTGAACTGGGGTGGAGGGAATAAAATGCGATGGGAAGGAACAGCGTGGGGGAAAAATAAAGTGAATAAGAAAAAGATTAGAAGAGTTCATATTTTTTTCTTTATTTTTTTGTGAGGAGGATAGAGAAAGAGAATGCAGAGGCAGAGAAAGAGTAAACGCAAAAAAAAAAAAAAAAAAAAGAAGCATGAGCAATACAAGAAGGAGGAAGAAAATAAAACAATAAAAAAAGTAAGAAACTTGGAGAAAAATAAAGAATGAAATAAAAGCAGAGAACGAAGAAAACAAATACAAAAAAAAAGTAGGACATTGTTAGGCATAGAAAAGGTCATAAAAATGCAGACACACACAAAGGAAGAACTCGAAGAAAATGGAAAAGAGGACAGAGAGGTAAACAAAGTCTCAAGAAGTAAAAGGAATATGGAATGGAAAAGATAGTGAGAGAAGAAGAAAGAAAAAAAATAGGAAAATGAGAATGTTGATGGGGGAACAATAAGAAATTACAGTTGTATAGTAAATGAAACTTTGAGAGAGAGAGAGAGAGAGAGAGAGAGAGAGAGAGAGAGAGAGAGAGAGAGAGAGAGAGAGAGAGAGAGAGAGAGAGAGAGAGAGAGAGAGAGACTACAAAATGAAGAAAATAAATTATCATGATCATTAATTTCTATATAAGTTGAAAAATTGTCATTTACATAATTGGGTTCTGGAAATTCGATCTTTATTATGTAATTCCTAATCTCTCTCTCTCTCTCTCTCTCTCTCTCTCTCTCTCTCTCTCTCTCTCTCTCTCTCTCTCTCTCTCTCTCTCTCTCTCTCTCTCTCTCTCTCTCTCTAAACTGTCCCTCAAGTGTCGTTTGATGCAGTTTCCTCCGCTTCTAATTAGTAGGAGACCATTCATACCTGTACTTTGTCACCTGTAATGCACTTCACAAGGGACTGAACGCCTCGCTAAAAATGCTATTATTAATTATTATTAATTGTTATTATTGTTGTTGTTGTTGTTGTTGTTGTTGTTGTTGTTGTTGTTGTTCTTGTTATCATATTTTTTTATCATTATCATTATTATTATCATCATTACTATTATTATCATCATTATTATTATCATTGTTACTAGTACTCCTACTACTACTACTACTACTTCAACTACTACTACTACTACTACTGCTACTACTACTAATCCTACTACTACTACTACTACTACTACTACTACTACTACTACTACTACTACTACTACTGCTGCTGCTGCTGCTACTGCTGCTGCTGCTGCTGGTGCTACTTCTACTTCTGTTGGTATTAGGATACATCATTAGTTATAAAACACTACTATCAATCCCTGGTATCGTTTCCCTCGTGCACTAGATTCGTTGTAGAGTTGACCTTTGCCATGTCTCTTTAACATGCCGCTGGTCATTGTTTAGTAAAGGATGAAAGCCGTGCGTCTGTCTGCAGAGAGTGAAGGGGATGAGTGAAACATTCTGACACTCTATCTGACATGAGCCTGAAATACTCTGTAGACATTAAGTGGAATGGAAATGTGATACGTTGAGGGATTCCGCTTTTCCAGGAGGCTGGTAGGAAACTATACATGTGGGTAAAGGATCAAGAGCATGTAGTTGTGGTGGTCATTGTTGAGTGGCTGTGTCTGCTAATGCACTGTGGTTACATTGCCTACAACACTGCATCACTATCTCGGTCACTGTAAATTTGCTACACGAGAACACGTGAACATGGTAACGCTGCCATTGACTGATGCTTTCACCCTCGCATTGGTCTGTGTAGATCCCTTTTGCTTTCAGGCAAATGACAAACTAACGTTGTATTTCTATCAAAACCTTTATTATAAAATACTGAATGATCTAAATCATATAGTTTGGTATCTTACAATTAGGAATACAGTAATTTTATCGCACGTTTTAAAATAGACTGGAATACGTCGATCAGTCAGTGAGAGCATGAGTCGGTGGCAGTGTTACATTGCTCACGAATTCTCAAGTACAAAAAACATATTGTGATACATTCGGTGAAACAGTTCTTGAAAAGGAGTCATCATGAGCGTTGAGATGGTAACAGACAATTAACAGAATGGCAACGAAGAAATGAGAGGGAGCTAGATGGAAAGATAAAATAGAAAAAGGTTTAGCTGGCTGCCGTGGGACTGACGGTCAACAGAAAAACATTAGCTAGAAGTCTGGAAGTGTGTTGCAGTGCCTTCATATTACAGGCTGACGATATGATAAAAGTTATGGAAAAAGAGCTTGGTGGTGTTGAAACAGCAGTCAAGGAGTGGCGATAATGGTAAGGTGATGAGTGGGTGTGAGTGTGGTGACGTGTGGTGTTGTAATAGTAACAATTGAGTGTGTGTTCTGTTAGGGTGTGGTAGTGGTGGTGCGAGTCCTTGGCGTGAGTGTACCGCTGCGTTAGTGGGTGTGTGTAAAGTGTCCCAATACGGCGGTTACTTCTCTTGATAGTAATGGGGGGTGGAAAGCAGGGGATGGTGCGGTCGTTACAACAGGAGGCTCGTGGGGAGGGTGTTCATGGAGGGTCATGATAATTAAGCTACAAAACGTTGCTCAAGGGAGGTGTGCGAGTGAGGTGTTTGTCCCTTTTGTTGTTGGCAATGGTTTGATCCTCACTATCCAGGTTTTTTGTTACCTATTTTCTTGTGTCCGTATTATTCTTTTTATTTGTCTATTATTGATTTCTTTATATTCATTGTTCATGCATTTTGTTATTTCAAGTCTGACCTTATATATATATATATATATATATATATATATATATATATATATATATATATATATATATATATATATATATATATATATATATATATATATATATATATATATATATATATATATATTGTTACTGTTAATGGGTCTTCTTCATACTGTTCATAACTTTCATTGTTATTCTGAGTCCTCATGTGTTTGTATTCTGTTGTTGAAATTCTATTTCTTGCTGTCAACAACTCTCTTTACTCCTAATCTGTAAACATAAATGCACCCAGGTCGAAATGTACTCTAAAAAGGAAGACGAAAAAATCTGTTCGTTAAGTCCACGCATTTAAAAATCTATATACAGGACAACCGTGTGTTTTACAATATTCTGGCCTTGCAATTAACATAAGATTATCAAGCATTATTTTTTTCGTACCCAAGTAAGAGAAATTCTTATCATGCAATTGAACATGATCGAAAAAAATAATTTGTGTCGTATTTATTAAGTGAAATACTTATACATTTGTAATATTAGTAATTACTGTTTTCTATGATAACCAGGAATTGTACAAACTATGAGGTCATTCTTATCATATAACTAAAAATCATAAACCTCACTTTTCTCTGTCTACGTTCATGGGAAACAATTGCACCAATGAGAGATGCATAGCTATTTCAAGTACATATATATATATATATATATATATATATATATATATATATATATATATATATATATATATATATATATATATATATAG
Source organism: Scylla paramamosain (assembly GCF_035594125.1). Lineage (NCBI taxonomy): Eukaryota > Metazoa > Arthropoda > Malacostraca > Decapoda > Portunidae > Scylla > Scylla paramamosain. The sequence continues at coordinate 13,148,514 of NC_087182.1, forward strand.
ATATATATATATATATATATATATATATATATATATATAAACAAAACAAAACGTTTTTTTTTATGAAGACAGAAAAGGAAAACAAAAACACGATATTAATGATGATAACATTTAAATAAAAGTACAAACAGTTTCCAAATCAAGCAAGAAGGGATTGAAGGGAGGAAGAGAAGAGCAGTGAGCGACATCATTTATTCCCCAGCGGTGGTTACTGAGGGCAGACAAGTGTAAGGAGGGTATTGGTTTGCCTTCTCCCTTGCTCCGGCCAGCAATATTCTTTACTCAATGAGCTAATTAATGGTAAGTAAGAGGGAGGGTGGAAGTTCATGAGTGGCTCTCAATGCACACGGGAAGGCAATGCATGTGTGAGGACTGCGGTGTGAGACAGCGAGGGAAGGTGAGGGGTATGAAAGGAAAATTATATTTTGAGATGCGTTTCAAAGTTTAGATTATCGAAATTAATAAATAATGAGCTTATTTGTCCATCAAAATTAGAATAACATTATCGTTTGCGAGAAGGATTGTACACAAAGCAAAAATTAGGTTAAAAAATTATTGTTTATATGGGGATGAAAAAGGTTTCAGGTACGTTGCCGAGTGAATAATATCGAAATGAATGCTATGAGGCTTACCTGACTTCTAAAACCACGAGGATGACACGACTCATTCAAGACAATTAGTATGTATATAAAACTCGCAAATGACGCAAAAAATAGGTAATGAATATGTAATTTGGTTTACCTCTACCTCAGAACTACTAGCACAAAATAATTTCAGGTAACTAATGCTCAGAAAAATCAACTGGACATAATAGTTCAGACGGGCAATGAATATGTAATGAGGTTTATCAATCCCCAAAACTATTATGATAACATAATTAACCATTCATTTTACACAAATATACATACATAAATGATATACATTGAGGGGAAAGCGATGGAATCAACTGAAAATTATTTGAGGCGCGTTTCGGAATGTAGCATATCAAAAAGAATATGTGATAAGGTTTATGTGCCCTTCAAAACTGAAAGGACTGTACAGCTTGTGATGAATAACTGAAAAAAAAAAATGAAAACGCAGATCGTATCGGAATACTAAAACTATAAATAGCGTAAAAGACGAATATGTCATGAAGTTTATCGCTCATTCAAAGGTAATAGAGCAAATAGGAATAAATATGCGGACCGAGAGCAATAAACGAAATAAAAAAAGCAAATGTATATTGAGAGTAATCTTATAAACTTTAAAGACAGAATAGGCAATCCACAAACAAATAAATGTACTTCCTCCCAGGAGAAAGGAAGATAGGAAATATCAGCTCAAGGAATGACAATAAACAGAAAGTCATCAATAACACGTAACTTAAT